>NW_006433133.1:1619596-1620130 GCF_000325575.1 Pteropus alecto | reverse complement strand
TTATTTATCTATCTATCTATCTATCTATCTATCTATCTATCTATCTATCTATCTGTTTGTTTGTTTATATAACTGAGTAATATTCCATTGTATATGTGTACCATCTATTCATTTATTGATGGACACACAGGTTGCCTCCATATCTTGGCTAATGCAGATAATGCTGCAATGAACATACGGATACCCATGTCTCTTCAAAGACGTAATTTGGGTTTCTTCAGATAATTAGCCAGAAGTGGTATTATGGGGTCCTTCTTTGTCTCTTGTTACAGACTTTATTTTAAAGTCTATTTTGTCTGGTGTACGTATTGCTATCTCAGATTTTTTTTCATTTCTATTTTCATGAAATATCTTTTTCCATCACATTACTCCCAGTCTTTGTCTCTTTTGGTCTGAAGTAAGTCTCTTCTAGGCAGCATATATATGAGTCATGTTTTCTTATCCATTCAGGCACCCTATCTTTTGATTGGGGCATTTAATTCTTTTTCATTTAAAGTATTTATTGATAGATATGTAGTTATTGCCATTATTTAT
>NW_006433133.1:1608716-1619536 GCF_000325575.1 Pteropus alecto | reverse complement strand
ATATATATTTATATATGTATATATGTATACAATTTGTTTGTTTGTTTTTTTGTTTTGTTTTCTTAAAGAAGTCCCCTCAACATTTCCTGTAATATTGGATTGGTGATGATGAACTCCTTTAGCTTTTTCTTGCCTTGGAAGCTCTTTATCTGTCCTTTGATTCTAAATGATAGCTGTACTGGGTAAAGTAATCTTGGTCTTAAGTGCTGGCTTTTCATCACAATGGATATTTCCTGCCAATCCCTTCTAGACTGTAAAGTTTCTTTTGAGAAATCAGCTGACAGTCTTTTGGGAAATCCCTTGTAGGTAGCTAACTGCTTTTCTCTTGCTGCTTTTAAGATTCTCTCTTTGTCTTTAACCTTTGGCATTTTAATGATGATGGGTCTTGGTGTGGGCCTCCTTCGGTTCATCTTGTTTGGGACTCTCTGCACTTCCTGCGGTTGTATGTCTATTTCTTTCACCAAGTTATGAAAGCTTTTCATCATTATTTCTTGAAATGAGTTTTTAATTCCTTGCTCTCACTCTTTTTCTGGTACCCCTATGATATGAATGTTGTTATACTTGAAGTTTTCCCAGAGATCCCTATCTTCACTTTTTAATCCTTTTTTCTTATTGCTGCTTTGATTAGGTATCTTCTGCTATCCCATCCTCTATGTTGCTGATTCGATCCTCCACTTTATCTACTCTGTTGATTCCCTCTAATGTACTCTTCATCTCAGATATTGTATTATTCATTTCTAATTGGTTCTTTAAAATATTTTCCATATCCATTTTTATACTTTCTATTTCTTTGTTAAAATTCTCTCTGAGTTCATCTACTCTTCTTCTAAGTTCATTGAGCATCCTTATAACAAGGATTTTGAAGTCTGCATCTCAAAGATTACTTGTCTTAATTTTACTGAGTTCTTTTTCTGGAGCTTTGTTTTGTTCTTTCATGTGGAACAGGCTTTTTTGTCTCTCCAATTTGGCTATCTCCCTGTGGCTGTTCTATGTATTAGGTAGGGCTGCTATGTCTCCTGGTCTTAGTTGAGTGGCTTTATATAGTGAGTGTCCTCTGGGGCCCAGTGGCACAGTCTTCCCTGATCATCTGAGCCAGATTTTCAAGGTGTTTTTTTTGTGTGGGTTGTGTGTGCCCTCCTGTTTTAAATGAGCTTTGATTGCCATTTGCATGTCGATGGGAGGTTGATCCATGGGATGATTGGTTCTGCGGATTGGGAGATGAAGTTCCTCATGGAACTGAATTCATTTTAGCTGGGCTCTGGTGCCTGCCCTGTCTGCCTTTCAGGTGTTTCCTCTTCAAATGCAGCCCTAGGTGGTGCTCTGGTTCCAGCTCCTGTCAAAGCAGGCCACTGGGTATGCTACTCCAAGGACCTCCTTGGAAGGGCCCAGCTGCAAGTCAAGTTCAGCTTCAGTCTGTGCACTTCCAGGACCACCGGATAAGAGTCATCAAGCAGTCTTCAGTTGGATACCACCCGTGCTGGCCTTAGAGGTGACTTGAGAGGCCAAGCCAGGAACTGAGGCTGGCTAGCACTAGTGCCAGGCTTGGGGATACTCAACTAGAGGTATGGGGCTCTTTGAGGCCAGATGCTGCTTCTTTGGATTTTGTGAACCTTTGAAAGATTTTAGAAAAGTTCACCGGATGAGCCAAGACAGGGCATTTGTATGGAAAAACAAACAAACGAACAAACAAACAAACCCAAAAACAAACACTGGAGGCAGCTTGGGTTGGCCTGCAAGTTGGGAGAGTCAGGGTCTCAGGGAATCACTTGGATAGAGTGACCGGTGTTAGCCAGGCTGATTGTGACTCAGATATGGCACCTGCTTGCGTCCACACGCCAGCTTTGGGGAAGGCTCAACAAAGGAACAATGCATACTGCCAGCACTTCTGTCTGGGAGAAAGCTGCCCCTCCAGCCCTCACCATGAAGCCAGACAACTCAGTTCCTTCTCGTATGACCCTGGCACTGCTCAAACAGCTGCTCCAGCCCTGGAGCTCAGAATGAGTGAGTTCATCACTGAGTTAGTCCATGTGTGGGCTCTTTAAGAAGAGTGCCTGAGACTCCAGCAGACCTCTGTCAAATTCAGCCATAGTCTCTGCTGGTTTTTGCAGCCGGAGGTTGTGGAAACTTCTCTTCCTGGCACTGAAACCCTGGGATGGGGAGCCCAGTGTGAAGCCGAGAGCCCTCACTCCTTATGGGACAGCCTTTGCAGCCAAGATAACCTTCCTGATTCTTAACTGCCACACGTGGTTGTGGGACCGGCTTGTTCCATGGCTCTGCAATTCCTATGTATCTCAAGGTGACCTCTTATGTATGATTCTAGTTATAAGGCTTTTGTTCAGCCAGACTTCAGGTTACTCTCAATGTTGGTTATTTTGTAATTTTGTTGTGGTAATGAGAGGAGGCAAGAACATAGACTACCTTCTATGCCTTGCCTGGAATTTCCCTTCTAGTATAATTTTAAAGTATCTTTTAAGTAAGCACAGTATTTGTAAAAATTTTGATGGAAAAATGCCATTAAAACATAATCAATTAAAACATTTACTACCTTCCAGGATGAATTTCAGGCATAATAGAAACTGAATAGATTTCACTGGGATTCCAGAATCCTGTCATCATTAGAAGAGCTTTTGAGCAATCTCTGTCAAAATTTGATCTTGTGTTTTACTATAAGTAATATGATAGGTCAGTTTCAATTTGTATGTGATAATTCAGCCATATTTTTTGTTATACTTTAAGAATATATGGTAATGTTGCCATTTGTATAACTAGAACTTGCATACTTGTGAATTTTATCTATTGCAATTAGCAAGAAGAACAAATAAATTAAGGAATATTTAACTCTTAAACTCTTTATTAGAGCAAAATTTAAATAGTAAACATAACTCATTCTGAAAATTCAGAGAATAATATTAAGATATGAAAGCCAGCTTTGTAATTTTTTTCTTTATCTTGTCTCTAAAACTAAGCTAAGTTTCTGATGTGAGTACTATTTTTTTTTTCACTTGGCCAAAGGATATTTCTAAATTCTAATTTGATTTTACAATTTAGGTGTTTGGCCTTGAGCAAATCTTTTAACCTCTTTGTATCCAAATTTCTCAATTCTTAAAATACAGGTAATGGTAGTACCTACTCCTTTAGAATTGTTATGAAAGTGCTGAGGGATGCAAAGTGCCAAATGGAGTCAGTGCCTGGCACATACATAAAAATTGCTCATTAGTCGTTCGTTGAATCTGATTCTCTTGGCGAAAACAATGGTAGTCAGTGTAGCAGTTTAACCTTTATTTACATAAGATTAAAAAGTACTTCGAGTGAAATAATAATTAACTATATGATTTCGTGAATGTTTTGTGGATTGGTTATGCATTTGCTTACTTTTCTTTATGTTGAGAGTATTAGGAAGCAAGTAGGCATGTTTCTGTTTACGTGGGGCATTGACTGCAGTCATAAACTCATAATCTTATTCTGGTATCAATAAAAGTGTTTTTAGAGACAAATGAAAGCTTATAATGTGAGCCATTTAACCTGTCTCCTGAATGATAAATTACAATATATGATATCTGGTTAAAATGCCTAAGGAATAATTATAATAAAGTGATAAAAATGATATGAGAAACAAATATGATAATTTTAAGATACACAAAATACTTTAAATAAATAGGATTTTATACAATGAAAACAATAAATCAGTTACTGTTATCTAATAACCACATAATAGGGAGACAGTATATAGTGAAGTGTTTTGGAAAAAACCCATAACATTTTGAGTGTCAAATATGACTCTACTCTTCCACTTACTTGCTCAGTGATCTTGGGGCAAGTTTTTAAATCTGTAGGTTCCTGTCATTTCTAGAAAATGACAATCACTCTTAGTTTATTCCTTTAACAGATATCGATTGACTATCACTATGTGACATACACTGTGTGAAAGGTAGATAAAATAGACTAGGTTTATATTTATCATTATCTATCTATCTATCATCATCATCATCCTCTCTCTCTCTCTCTCATCTATCTATCTATCTATCTATCTATCTATCTATCTATCTATCTATCTATCTATCTATCTATTTAATCTATCATCTATCTATTTATTTATTATCCACCTATATCATATCTTTATTCCTTGAAAAGCTTTTAGCAAAGTGTTTGGTATTTATTTAGTTACAAAAACAGTTTTAGTCTTATTAAAGTATCAGCTACTATTTAAAAATTGTTACAAACATTCAGGGCCAGTTCTGTGTAAAGAGATTGAAATGGTCTGTTTGCATTACGTACGCAATAATAAAGCATTCCCTAGCCAGTGACGAAATCTCTGAATCATTTATTTTTAGCATATAAAAGTGTACATCAAAGAAAGAGGTTGTACTGAACGTATTCTGCTGCTTATTCAAATATGGCAACTCCCAAAGCATTTGAATCAGTCACATAATTACCTTGTATTTTGTAAAGGAGCTTCAATATGGGACCATACCTGACCCTCTCCTCCAATAATCTCACAATTGCTGCAGTATGTATTTTTTGTGGGGTGACAAAAACATTTGATGAAAAATTTCAATAAGAGCAAAATGCTATTTTTTAAGTATATTTTAAAAGTATATATTTTTTCTAGCTATACTGTGCCATCATCCTATCAGAATAAGTTGTTTCTTCAAAAATAAGTTTTCTATTTAAGAAAATGGAATATTTGTTAATTTGTTCCTGATATCTGATTAACTTATCTATACATAGTCTATATAATTAATATATATTTTCTATCTATCATCTCTCTATTTTGATGGTTTAATGTGAAGTAAATCAAATTTAGCTTGTGATTAATTGAGATCTCAAGAATAAATTTATGTTAACCAGCTTTTGAGTTGGAGGAGGGAGAGAGGCAAAGGAGAGAACAACTTGTGCAACTTGAACTGATGTTCACCATGGCTAGAATGTTGACTGGGAATAGGAAAACCAACAAGAGATAATATTTAGAGAATTACTTAAGGCCAAATTATGCCTAAACTTGTATGGGGAGCCACTGAAGGATTTTAGGTGGGGCATGGAATGATATAACCTTTTCGTACCCTATCTTTCCACTTCCTGTCAGAATGGCTTTACTTTTAAATGTGTTAAGCCTTTTGTACTGAGCCATTTTTTCACTATTAACAGTATTATTTCTATCAGCCATGAAATGGACCTTTTCTCTATCTTCAAGCATTCTCCTGTACATTTGGTTCTGAAACTTACCCAACATAAATTATTTCTGCTAAACATTAGTAGTTGTTAAATTCTACATTTACTGATAACATTATTTTTCTTAACTCTAAAAATAGATTCATCTTTCCGTTCCTCTCTTATCACATAGCAGGACATTAAAGAATGTATACAAGGTACAAAAGTATTATTTTAAAAAAGCATGCTCATGCAGAATTAAGTGACAGTTAAGAAATAAATATTTTAACATACAATTTTCTTTAATTCTGCCAAATTCCTTTTTATATATTATTTTTAAACTAAATTGACAATTTTATGTATTTATATTTCAGCAAAAATTTTATATAGTGATTCCTGTAGTTTCTGCCTCTATTTTTTCCTTCTAGTTCTTGTTCCTTCTTGAGTCAGTGAATAGTCTGCTGTTCTCTGTGAACCAGTCATCACTTGTTTTCTGTGACTCTCTACTTTATGTTGATCAAGCTACATCCTTCCTTTGTATCACTTTATTTTTTTGCTTTATTTATTTATTTAATTGAAGAAATGATTTAAATTTTTATCCCCCATCTACCTCCCCCCTCTCCCCTCCCTGCTACTTTCTGATAACCACTAACCTATTGTCCATGTCCCCGTTTCTCTGCCTTCTGCCCTGATGACTTTGCACTGCTGGCTGCAGGGAGCTCCCAGCTCTCCCAGGGAGGGCTCTTCAGGGAACTTGCCGCACTTTTTCCCCTCCCCTCCTCCTATGGGAGCTCCGGCTGCGAGAGGCACTTTCTTTTTTTCTCCCTATCCACTGCCAGACACCCAGGGTTCTGACCTGTGGTAACTCTTATGTGCAGATCCCACACTCAGATGTGCTAGTGTGCAGTTTGAGTGTTTTTTGTTGCGTTTTAGATGTTCAGCTTATTGTTGTTTCAAGGGGAGAGATCTGGGGACGGCTCTCGCTCCGCCATGTTTTTGACGTCACTTGCCTCAATAATTATTCTTATAGGAATCTTTCTCAAATAATGTGAACCAAACCATTTGCAGAAAGTGGAGCGAAGTGAGCACGTTTCCTCCAGGCTAGACTTTTCCTCTACATGAGGGATCTTCTGGGTAGCCACATACCAAGGCCACCTTCCTGAGGCGCTGCAACTCCCAATTTGCACTCTGTGTCCCATGGCTCCCAACTTGCGCTCCATATCCCATGTGCAAGATGCCCAACCAGACACTCTAGGAGGTCGCCGCACAGGCACTTGCTGCGCTGAGCCCCCAGTGACCGCCAAGGGAGGAGCAGGAGCCCAGTACGCCCACCTGGCTTTGTGAAGCCCCGCCCCTTTGTATTACTTTAAAGCCATCTTCTCTACCTTCCAGTGCCAGGAATCCTCCCCACTAGAAACAACTCACAAATATTTTTTTATCTATTCTTTGATTACGGTAAATGTTTTCATCTAAAACTTCAAGTTGAGTTAATAGGGGACTAGGTATATACAATAAACTTGCTATATTTCCTTCCAAATAAGATTCTCTTATCTTGCATTGTCTTAATATTTTAGATTATTTCTTTTAGATGCCTTTGATTTGCACAGATTCATTTTCATGTTTATTACTTTATATTTGTTTATATTTTCTTTATATATTTATTTGTGTTTTATTTATTATATATTTGTTAATTTATAGTAAATGAAGCTATGTGAAGTTTAATGTAGAATAAAAATAGAGAAGGAAGTTGGTGTCAATATACATGCAGGAAGAAGGAGATAGCCACTGACACTAGTATATTCAATATTCGTAAAGTTTCTAATGATAGGAAGAACTTAATTATTCCAAACCTAAATCCAGAGTAGTAGGATTAGATACATAGAGAAAGAGATTTTTATAAATCCCCTTTTGCAATATCCTTCTTGAAACTTTCTCTCTGATGACACTCACTTTTTTTTCCCTTTATCTTATTACCTTAAATCTCTACTGAGTTACTGAAATATAATAATCTTGGAACTGAAGTAGTAATTCCTGACAATGGGTAACTTCTTGACAAGTCCCTGACAACCTGTCTGTTTCAAGCAGTTGCCTCAGTGTGTTAGCTTACAAGAGATGAATAAAGGGAAAATTTTAGACTTAGTAGCAAGGTAGGTAAGCAGTATTTAGGGTCACAAACAGCCTTTCTGGTGCCTTACAATTTCTAGCATCTGTCACTCCCTGCACAGATAGAAAGTTGGATTTTATTCACACTTCGTTCATAGGAAAAAAAGAAAAAGAAAAGTTGGACTTATTTGTATAATTAAATAAGATGGTAAAGATGAAAATAATCTCTAAAGACAAAAGAACATAAAAGCTTTCAAAACAGATAAAAAGTAGAAAAGATTAGTAACCAGGGAAATAGACAAATCTCCTGCTAACCATAGTTATCCTCTAGTGTTTAACCAAGGGGAAGAATATCAACATTTACAGTGGAAAGCCATCAATTATTTTCAGTAAGAAAACTGATCTCCACTTTTTCAGTCCATGCAATAATCATTTTCCTGTGTATGCTTAAATTTTAGTCAATCTTCTCAATATTTACATTAAGTACGTATTTAAAATGTATACAGTTAATGCATACTTTAATTTCATTCTATCTGGTGAATGTACTATGCTCTGGAAAATGCAATGAAAAGTAGATCTATATCAAAAAAAACTAATTTTTAGAGGATGGTTTGGATATTTGACTTTGTAAATGGAGAAACATAGTATTTTGTTCTCAAAAGTTATATTAGGCAAAATGTATAACAATACATAAAATGATTTTAAAAAGATTCTCATTGGAAATCCTCACCTTAACCAAATTAAGAGTTCAAAATTAAGTTTTAATTACGTGCTAAGTGAACCTCAGGAAACTTGGCAAATTTTGTAAATAAATCAAGATTAAAATAAAAAGTACATTTTACAAGATTCTGTTTTAACTGTAGTGAGGTATTATGTGTCAAATGTGATCTAGGGGAAAAAATGGCATAGATGATAGAGGCTTTATTCATCCTTCTTGCAGCCAAATCAAAGTTGTGACAGAAACACAGAGCAAACAGCAAGCAAAGTCATCTGATATCTAGATGGACAACAGCACTACAACTAGGGGGACAAATAAGAAATCACCCTGCAACAGTAGAAGGTAGGAGGGGTGAAGACATGAGGCTTCCCGAACTCGAGTGACTGAGTGGGACAGAGTCTGAGGCAGCTGCAGCTGGCAACTGCAGATGTCTCTTAAAGGCCACAAGCAGACTTCTGCACTGACAGACCTGCTCACTCTGAGTACCAGCGCTGGGTTGGTTGCTGGGGAGGCACCAGAAACTTACAGGGGAACACTGAGTTGTCAGAGCGAGAGCCAGACATGAGGCTTTCTCCCAGGCATAAGTGCTGGCAGTATCCATTGTTCTTTTTTGGAGCCCTCCCCACTCCCAGTGTGTGGACTCAGTGTTGCCATAGCTGAGACATCATCAAACTGAATAACAGAGGTCAAAACACCCAGAGAATTTTCTGATACTTCATCTCCCCCAACTCACGGTGCCACACAAGCCACATCCAGTTGTGTCCTCAGCGAGTCCGGTGCTCCTTGCTGGGTCAACTCCAAGACACACACTGGTGGCAGCTGATGTCGGTTTCTGGCATGGCCTCTTATAAGCACAGCATCTGTGGATTGCTTCCTGAATCTTAACAGGTAGTCCCAGAGGGACACAGGCTGGGGCTAAACCTCTCTTAGGACTGTGCCACTGGACACCTACTACACAAGGCCATACTAATAAGATCAGAATACTTAGGTGCATTGCTTAGGATGTAAAAACAGACACAGAAAAGAAGCCAAAATGGGAAGACAAAGAAGCAAAAACCATATGAGAGAATAAAACAGAGATCCAAAAATAATAGAATCAAGTAAACTAACAGATGCAAAGTTCAAAATCTGGTTATAAAAATGTTCAATGAACTTAGGAAAAGTATAGATGAACTTAGTGAGAATTTTAACAAAGAGATAAAAAAAAACCCCATAAAAATGGAAATGGACATTATAAAAGGGAATCAGCCAGGAATGAAGAACACTTTATCTGAGGTGAAGAGTATATTACATGGAATCAACAGAGTAGATAAAAAAAAAAAAAGGATTGGACCACTGATATAGAGAATGGGGAAGCCAAGGACACTTAATAAGAATGGAAAAGAAAAAAAAGAAGAAGCCGAGACCATAATAATAATTTAAGGAACCTATGAAACACCATTAAATGTAAAACCACAACGACAACAACAAAACATTTCATAGGGGTACCTGGAGGAAAACAAAAAAAAACAGAGAGCTATTTGAAGAAATAATTATAGAAAACTTTCCTAACTCGGAGAAGAAAATAGACATACAACACCAGGAAGCTCAGAGTCCCAATCAAGATGAACTCAAAGAGGGGACCACACCAAGACCAATCATCATTAAAATGCCAAAGGTTAAAGATAAAGAAAGAATCTTAAAAGCAGCAAGAAAAAAGCAGTTAGTTACTTACAAGGGAGCACCCATAAGACTAGCAGCTGATTTCAGAATCAGAAGGGCTTGGTGCAGAATATTCAATGTGATGAAAACCTAGGATCTACAACCAATAATTATTTATCCAGCAAAGCTTTCATTTAGAGTCGAAGGACAGATAAAGAGCTTCCCAGACAAAAATAAACTAAGGGAAGTTATCAACACCAAGCCAGTATTACAGGAAATGTTGGAGGGACTTCTTTAAGAAGAAAAACATGTATCAAAAACATGGAGAAAGAATGGTAATAACTACATTCCTATCAATAAGTACTTCAAATGGGAAAAAAAAATAATTAAGTGTTCCAACCAATGATAGGTTTCTTGAATGGATAAGAAAATGACCTTTACATATGCTGCCTACAAGACACTCATTTCAGATGAAAAGACACACACAAACTAAAAGGATGGGGATGGAAAAAGAGATTGCCTTGATGGACCTAGAAGGTATTGAGCTGAATGAAATATGTCAGATAGAGAAGGACAAATATCACATGTGAAATCCGAAGAACAAAATAAACAACAACAACAGCAACAAAAAGGGAAATAAACTCATAGATACAGAGAATATTTTGAGGCTACTAGATGGGACATGGTTGGGGGGAATGGTGAAAAAGAGCAAAGGTATTAAGAAGTGCAAATGGATAGTTGCAAAATGGACATGGAGATATAAAGTGTAGCATAATGAAAAATAGTTAGCAACGTTGTAATAAATATGTAAGGGGAAGAGAGGTACTTTATTTAATGGGTGATCACTTTGTGAGTTATATAGATCTCTAATCACTATACTGTACAACTGGAACTAATATATTATTGTATGCCAACTTTAATTGAAAAAAAATCTCATTGAATTCTACAATGTAAATATGAGCAACTAATCTATTATATTCCAATAAAGCCAGAAAAAAAAAGGGATAAAAAGAGGAATCTCAAACCACACACACACACACACACACACACACACACAGACACACACACACACAGAAAATGTGATGTAGTTCTACATTTTCTTCTTCTCTTTAAGGTGATAAATGATAAGTTCTTAAGGGATCAAAGAAAAATTGCTGCAAGGAGGTGTGGGTGTTATTTTATTTTAAATCTATGGCCACACTGTAGGGAA
>NW_006433133.1:1607273-1608676 GCF_000325575.1 Pteropus alecto | reverse complement strand
AGAAAGAATAGAAGAATGAGAGAATGGGAGGGAGAGATGCAGAAGGGCAATTATAAAAAAGGTATTCACTGTCATCATCAAGCAAAACTCCCTGAACTTCAGCACCTAAATTTGTCTACCCTTTCTCCTACTGGACCAAACAGCTTCTTTATCTCTGGATTTTTCTGAAGTCTACCTGCCTAGACATATGGTAGTCCCAATTCTCACCTTCACCCTGTGTTAACCTAACTGTATAGTCTTGCACCTGCCCTTTTGTACCCGTAATGTCCTCTAGTCCTGATATTTTGAAAGATGCTATATTTTATTTGAAAAAAAAAAAAAAAAGTCTCAGTGAGCCTTCTGGTCTTCCAAAGAGCATTTTTTTTTTTAAATTGACAACATCCAGCAATTTTTTTTAAAGGTAATCATCATATAAACTAAAATCTCTGTTCTCATTTCTATACACTCTTGTCAAGCTTTCAATATTTTAAGAGAAAAACAAAATTAAAATTAACTTTAAGAGTATTTGGAAATAATAGCTAACACTGAAAGATCATGAAATAACTATAAGTGTCTTAAAATTAATATTGAAAAAAGTTTGGCAATGTTTTAAAGGACTATTAAAAGAAGTTTCTTACAGTGTAGATCTATAGAAATATGTGACAGGTTTTAAAGCAGCTTATCAGGTATTAATATGTTCATATTAAACTCTTTAAGTAGGATTTTTTTGTTTTGCAAGTCAGCTTAATTGCCATAGAAAAGAAGCAAAAAAAAAAAGCCACTACTCATATATTAAAGTATTTAATTTACATGGTCACCCAAGGACACCATTTTTCTAATTGTTCTGCCCTTTAAAAAACTAGAATATTTTCTTCTAAATTTACTATGAATTCAACAATGCAATGTGGCATTGTTTCCTACAGAGATTATCTATTTATCGTAAAGTGGGGGGAAAAGAGAAATTGCAATCTTTGGGAAAATCTTGCACTGAGTAAATGTTTCTTGTAAATTTCAACCATAAATAAGTTCTCATTGATAGAATCTGTTGTAATGGGAAGGATATCAGCCCTACTTTTATTATGGGAAAATATTTTAGCAAATACGAATGAAAGGACAGTGATTCAGCTCTTTATATATTTGGAGTAAGTTTAGGATTACTGGATTTGTTAAATAAAAATACAGGAGGACCAGTTAAGCTTCAATTTCAGAATAAACAACAAATATTTTTCAGTATATGTCCCAAACATTGCATGTCACATACTTTTACTATTTTTTTCTTTTTTTTTTTTGTCTGAAATTCAGATTTTACTGGGCATCCTATATTTTATCCTGCAACACTAGGTAGTTCCTTCCAAGCACTAAAATATTATTTGTTACATGCAGATATATTTCGTCAAATAAATACGGCTGTTTTATTTATGAGT
>NW_006433133.1:1604951-1607179 GCF_000325575.1 Pteropus alecto | reverse complement strand
TAGAGATTGAAGCTATGCTAAAATACGCATGATTTGGGGTTACCTTCTCTATACATAGATTTTAAAATATCTATTGCCTGAGAAAAGGATCATAATATTTATAACTTTTAGTTGTACCCAAACTGTATTCAATTTTTCATGTGTGTGCGAGCACGTGTGTGTATGTAGTTTATATACATATGCAGTGATTTGTCTTCTTATTTTGTAAGACTAGATGATTTCCTATTTACACTGTGATTACTTTCCTTTGTGATTAAGCAATGAATTTTTAAATTTTCATGTTAATTTTACAGATAATGTTAAAATAGTTTTAAAGTTGACATCAAATAAGTTTGTATACTGATTTGTAAATAAATATGAATGAGCTAAAATATCTAGAAAGAAATAGCAGCCTCATTCTGTCCATTTTACTATACAGTCTTGGCTTGGATTCCTTGCTGAAACAATGGAGGCTAGGCGAGGAAAGGAGGAGATAGCAGAAAGATTTTTACGGTGGTACTTATGTTTTAGGCAATGGCAAAACTGCCTAAATTAATTTCTATTCCCACAATAAAAAGATGCATATTATATCACAGTAATTTAGCATATTTGAGAATTTCTGTCTATATAATCTTTTTAATGTCTTGTTATTGGTCTAGGTAGAAACTATTAAATATCTATAAGTGTTTACGGTATGTTACAAAGTTTTGATTAATTTCCATCATCTTGAGATATAATTGTATGTACATAATTAAGCAAAGTAATTACAAATTTGAATTCATGAAAATATTTTAATAATTCAATATTTTTAATTGATTTTTTGCTAATGAATTAAAAATTATTTTAAAATTTGATAGATAATGTAGCTGCCTATATGATGTGGCATTAATGATATGTATAAACAATTATTTTTCTCTTGGGAAAGCCATGAATATTGTAATTCTTTCTATTAGAAATATAATCATTGGTTATAGAATGTTTTTGTTAGAGATTTTACGATCTATTGCAAACTATTTATTTTTTAAGAGTTGGAAAATATAGCACTGACAATTAGAAGTTTATGCCCTCAAAATTTTTAAATTATATTTATAACTAGCTCATACGTGTTACTGAGATTAAGTTGCTTTCTTAAGTAAATGGTCTCCAGATTGCTGCAAAGCTTTAATTAATTTTCAGGTTTCTGAAACTGTTGTTTTGACATTTTTTGTTTGTGAAGAAGAGACTTTTCAGAGGTCTTTATGCTTCCATTTTTGCTGACATTACTCCAAATGCTTTTCTTAATTGCAGAGCTCTAAGTTACTAGGCAAAAGGCAGGACACCTCTGTTGTGGCTAGGGGAATTGCGGAAGAAATAAAACTGGCTTTCTAGAGCATGAAGCAATTCTGAGCGCAGGATACTGTATCAATACCACAATACTATTAGATATCACCTACAATTGTGTGAGAGGCAGGAGATTCTCTCTTGCATAAAACCCTCCTCAAATAAAAGGTAGAGTTTGGCTTCATGCCATGGAGATTAGAAGCAGGAATTCTGATAACACCCCACCTTTGAAGCCCAGGCACACAACACCTGCTTAAGAATGAAGATGACAAGACAACAGACATCCTCTCTTGCAGCTCCCACCGTGAATCTAACACCTAATAACAAGCTACAGTGGTCTGTTGGTAGGGAGAGGAAAGAGTAAGAAGAGTGAGCCATTCTGTTCACCAGGTGTGCAGACATCGTTGAAATCTTAGAGTTGAGAACTAACAGGAAAAATAAATTACCAACTTCCAAAACTGCCTCCAGCTTAAGTGCAAATCATTGGCAGCCTGAGTATTGCAGAAAACATTAGCAGAAACAAAACTCAAACACAGATAAATTAATGACTAGATTCTTTCAACATCCTGCACTAACAGTCTGAGAAAAGGAAAAGACATGTCTATTTCCAGACGAAAATAACATTAACCTCAGCTCCTAATGTTCTACACACGATGTCAAATATTAAATTAAAAAAAATTAAAACACACAAAAGAAGTCAAGAAAACAAAAATCACATTAATAAGAGGCAAATCAATCAACAAAATCAGATACAGAGAAGACATAACTATTGGAATTTTGAGGCAGGAACATTAAATTAACTATAATTAACATATTAAAGGATCTAGTGGAAAAGGTGAAAACCACATCAACAGATGGGGAATTTCAGCAGAGAGATAAAAGTATAAGAAAATTATCAAATGGATGTGTTAGAAATAAGATATATATAT
>NW_006433133.1:1586339-1604767 GCF_000325575.1 Pteropus alecto | reverse complement strand
ATCAATAGGCTCTTCAATAGGGTCATCAGTATGCTGAGCACAGCCAAGAAAGAAATCTTTCAACTTGAAGATAACTCATTTGAAATTACCTAAATTGAAACACAAAGAAGAAAAGAAAAGGAAAAACAACAACAACAATAATAACAATAACAACCAGAACAGAGCATCTAAGAGCCATGGGACAATATCAAATGTTTTAACTTAAAGGGAAGAAAGAAAGAATGCTGCAGAAAAATAGTTAAAGAGGTAATGATGAATAATTGTCCCCAAATAACAAATGAAATTAAACCATAGATCTAAGATGCTCAGAAAACCTCACACAAAATAAATTACAACAAAATCTCACATCTAAACATATTACAGTTAAAATGCTCACAAATGAAGATAAAATTTTGACAGACTAAAGAAAAAAATCCTTTAAATGAAAAACAATATATATATTTTTTGCCAGAAAAAAAATGTAGGCCAGAAAAAAAAAAATGGAGTCAACATTTTCAGTGTGTTGAAAGAAAAAAGGGTAACTGTCAACCCAAAATTCCATATCCAGTGAAAGTGTCCGTCAAAAACAAAGGTAAAATAAATTAGCTTTTTAGAAAAACAAAATCTGAGGTAATTCACTGACTACAGACTTGTATTACAAAAAATGCTAAATACAGATTTTCAGAAGAATAAATATGACACTAGACAGAAATGAAATGGAGAGCTATAAAAATGATAAGAATCTCAGTAAATACATGTTATTTTTTAAATTTTTAATTACTTTAAAAACAATAGATATTCTAAAGTGAAAATAGTAAATATAATAGAAAATAGTAAAAAATAAATTATGGGTTTAATTACAATATAGAAAAGTAAAATATCCGTGATGGTACATGAGAAGGGAGGGAAGAATTAGATCCTATTAGAAATTTCTTACACCATGTATGAACAGGTATACCATTCAAAGGTGGATTGTGACATATGAAAGAAGTACGTTATAAACAATAAGGCAACCATAAAAATTAGAGAAGATGTACAAATAATAAGCTAATAGTGCAGAGAAAAAAATAATCTTTAAAAGCTATTAAATTTTTGAAGAAATAGGCATAAAAATAACCAAAAATAACGAATCATAATACATATAGAGAAGAGCTAGAAAAATAGTAGCTTTAAATCCAACCATATTCTTAAGCATAAAATAAATGGTTTAAGTGCTCCCAAGCTTACCAATTATGAGAGTGAATAAAAGGTAAGACCTAATTGTATACTGACTACCTGAAACATGCTTGGAATATAAAAACATAACTGGGCTAAAAGCTAAAGGATGGAAGATGATATACAATGCAAACACTAATCACAATAAAATTGTAGTAGCTATATTAATATCAGACAAAGTAGAAATCAGTGCAACAAGACTAACAGAGATAGTGAAGGAAATTATGTGATAATAAATGGATTGAGTCCTTAGGAAGACATTTAGAATATGAAAAATGTAAATTTCTAATGACAGAGCTTCAAAATGCATGAAGCTAAAATTGATAAGTCCAAAGGAACAAAGAGATAAATTCACAACTGTAATTGGGTAATTGAATTTTCTGTATATATAATTGACAGAACAATATAGAAGATTTGAAGAGCCTATTAATCAACTTGAGCTAATTGCTATTTATGGAACAATTTACCCAACAAGAGCATCATACACAATCTTTTAAAGTACATTTATAACATTCATGAAGATAGTCCCGATTCTGGTCCATAAAGCAGATCTTTCCATAATTAAAAGAATTGAGGATTCCACAGAAGCAGTGGCAAAAACATGATGGTATGAGAGATGTCCCCAGATCTCTTCTCTTGAAACAATAAGCTGAACATCTAAAACTCAACAAAAACACCCAACCTACACACGAGCACGTCTGAGCATGGGATCTGCACATAAGAGCTACCAAAGGTCAGAACCCTGGGAGTCGAGTGGTGGACTGGGAGAAACAAAGAGGCTGCCTCCCACAGCCGCAGCTTGCTGGAGGAGGAGGTGAGGAAGAGAACGTGCGGTGAGCCCTGCCTGGGAGAGTTGTGAGCTCTACACAGTCGGCAGTAGGGCCCAGTCATTAGGGCAGAAAACAGAGAACAAGGGAAGGCAGGGAAACAACAGTTAATTATTACCAGCCATAGTTGCAAAATGTGAGGATGAGCCCCAATGCCCCAACAAGAGAGCCATTCACCCATATCCTCCAAGTCTGAACATCACGGAGCCCCAGAGGAATCTGAGCAAAGGCCACTGAAACTGTCGCTAACACTGACAGGGACTGAGATTGAGGGTAGCGAGGATGATTGAATATCTATAAGAAAAAAAAAAGGCATTGTTAAGACTTTATATGAAGTAGAGATCCAAGAGGCTTAAATGCCATCTGCTGGAAACCAAAATAAAAACGCCTTCTTTGCAACAAGCTAAAGAAAAACCTTTAAATAATAAATCTTCTTTCTGAGAAAAAAAGCAAATGACACTTCCATTAATGCCAAGGCAGAGAAATAGTCCATTAAACACCATGAACAACTAAGGTGACAAGAAAAAAAAGAAAAGAAAAGAAAATTCTCCAGAAAATACATTTAAAGATATAGAAATATGCAACTTAAATGACAGAGAATTCAGGATGGTACTTCTGAAAAAATTCACAGAGATCCAAAACAATTAGTATCAACAATTTCAGAAATTGAAAAAAAAAAAAAAACTAGATAAGCAGAATGAGCTCTTTAGCAAGGAGACAGAAACCTTCAAAAAGAACCAAATAAAAATTCTGGAGATCAAGAATATCCAGAAAGAGGTGAACAATGAAATAGCAAGCTTGGGAAATAGAGTCGACAAAATGGAGGAAAGGATCAGTGATATAGAAGACAGAAATCTAAAAATAAATCAGAAGGAAGAAGAGAGAAACCAAAGAATGAAAAATAATGAAAGAGAAATCCAAGAACTAGCTGATACCATAAAGAGAGGAAACATGAGAATAATGGGCATTCTCAAAGGGGACAAAACAGAGCAGGGATTAGACAGCATTATCAGACAAATAGTTGATGAGAATTTCCCAAAGCTAAAGAATGGGCTGAAACTTGAAATTCAAGAAGTCAACAGAACACCCAATTATCTCAACCTAAAAAGGCCTTTTCCAAGAAATATTGTATTAAAATTATCGAAAATCAATAACAAAGAAAGAATTCTCAAAGCAGCCAGAGAAACAAAGACGATAACCTATGAAGGAAAACCCATTAGATTATCGTCGGACTTCTCAGCACAAACTTTACAAGCCAGGAGTGGAATCCAATCTTCAAACTATTAAGTGAAAGGAACTACCAGCCAAGAATAATGTATCCAGCAAAGCTCTCCACTAGGTACGAAGAAGAAATAAAGACCATTCCAAACATACAAAAATTGAGGGAAATCTCCACTATGAGGCCTGCATTATAGGAAATACTGAAAGATGTTAGCTCATCTTAAAGAAAATGACAAAAAAAAATACACAACTATGAGTAAGGCAACTAGCAGAAAGATTGAAGCAGGGGAGAGCAACCCTTATTAAGAATAGGACATTATAAGCTTAAAAGTAAGAAGAGATTTGCTATAGCAAGATAGTAATGAATGTTCAGCATACATAGGGACAAACTGAGACAACAAGAACTGAATAGGAGAGGATTCAAAGATCCAAATTCTCAAAGGAAAATGGAGATAAAGCACACGTGGAAGAGGATATATACACTATCCTCTACATATTCATAATGGTAACCATAGCTAGAGATTCAGAACTGAAATATATAACTTAAAACATGAAGGACCAGAGGGAAAACCTACAGAACCCAAACAAAGCAAAACAACAACAACAACAACAACAACAACAACAACAACAACAACAACAACAAAAAGAAACACAAGAAAAGGGAAGCAATGGAAACATGGAGCTACCAGAAAGGAAAAGATAAAATGGCTATGAAAAGATCTCATATTTCAATCATCACCCTATATATAAATGGACTGAACTCACCAATAAAAAGACACAGAGTGCACATTGGATCAGAAAACAAAACCTAACCATATGCCGCCTCCAGAAGACACATTTCAGTTCCAGAAACAAATATAGACTCAAAGTGAAGGGCATTCAGTGAAAAGCAGAGTAGCGATACTAATATTGGATGAAATAGACTTCAAAATTAAAAAAAGGTAAAGAAAGATACTGAGGAGCATTTCATAATAATAAAGGGAATCGTGTACTAAGAAGACATAACAATTATTAATATCTATGCTCTTAATCAGGGAGCCCCGAAATATGTAAAGCAATTACTAACAGAACTAAAGGAAGAAACAGACCAAAACACAATTGTCATACGAGACCTAAATACCCAACTGTCGGATGTGGACAGATCATCCAAACAGAAAATCAATAATGAAATAACTTCCTAAAATGTCACATTAGTCCAATTGGACATAATTGACATTTACAGAGCCTTCCATCCCAAAACAGCTGCTTATGCATTCTTCTCTAGTGCACATGCAACATTCTCAGGAATCGAACACATACTGGGACACAGAGATAGCCACATCAAATATAATAGGGTTGAAATCATACCAACTATATTCTCTTATCATAATTCTTTGAAGTTAGAGATTGACTGTAAAAAGAAACCGGAAAGAACCACAAATACATGGAGATGAAACAACATGCTACTGAAGAATAACTGGGTCACAGAAGAAATAAAAAGAGAGATCAAAAGATACATAGAAACAAATGATAATAATAGTACAACATATCAAAACTTTTGGGACACGGCAAAAGCGGTCATAAGAGGAAAGTTCATATCATTACAGGCCTATCTCCAGAAACAAGAATGAGCCCGAATAAACAACCTAATGCTTTAAAAAAAAAAAAAAACTGAAAAGGAAGAACAAATGAAGTCTAAATTCAGCAGAAAGAAACAATCAAAATAGAGCAAAACTAAATGAAATGGAAAACAAGAAAAAAAAACGTAGAGAAAATAAATGCTGTAAAGAGTTGGTTCTTTGAGAATATTAATAAAAATGACAAACCCCGGGCTACACTCACTAAAGAAAAAAGATAAAGGACATGAATAAATAAAATCAGGGATGAAAGAGAAGAAATTACGACAGACACCACAGTAATACAAAAGATCATACAAGAATATTATGAAAAAAGCCTAACACCAAATTTAATAACCTAGAAGAAATGGACGAGTACTTAGAAAGATACAATCTTTCTAGACTGAATCAAGTAGAACTGGAAAATCTAAATAGACCTATCTGCAATATGGAAATTGAAACATTCATCAAAAACCAACCAAAAAGTAAAAAGGCAAGATAGCTTCATCAGTGAATTCTTTGAAACATTCAAAGATTTAATAGCTATTCTCCTCAAACTCTTCCAACAATCAAATAGGAGCCAAAATTTCCTCACTCATTTTTTAATACCTATTCTCCTCAAACTCTTCCAAAAAAATCGAAGAGGAGGCAATACCACCCAACTCATTTTGAGGTCAATATTACTCTGATACCGAAACCTGGTAAAGATAACACAAAAACACAAAACTACAGACCAATATCTCTCATGAACACAGATGCAAAAATCCTAAATAAAATACTAGCGAACCGCATACAGCAACATATTAAAAAGATTATACACGGCAATCAAGTTGGCTTCATCTCAGGGGCACAGGGATGGCTCAACATATGCAAATTAATTCATGTGATACACCACATAAACAAATTAAGGAATAAGAATCATATGATCATATCAATACATGAGGAAAAAGGCTTTGACAAGATACAGCATCCATTTATGATGAAAACACGTAACAAAATCAGTATAGAAGGAAAGTACTTTAACATAATAAAGGCCATCTATGACAAATCCTGAGCCAACATTATGCTTCATGGTGAAAAACTAAAAACCTTCCCTCTAAGATCAGGAACAAGGCAAGGCTGTCCATTATCATCACTGTTAGTCAATATAACATTGGAGGTCCTAGCAAGTGCAATCAGGCAAGAGAAAGATATAAAAGGCATTCAAATAGGAAACAAAGAAGTCAAAATGTCACTATTTATGAATGACATGATTCTCTATATAGAAAATATTAAAGACTCCACAAGAACACTATTAGGAACAATAAGGAAATACAATAAATTTTCTGGATACAAAATCAATATTCAGAAATCAATAGCATTCATATACTCTATTAATGAAGTGTCAGAAATAGAAGTGGAAAAAATTCCTTTTTGCAATTGCAACAAAAAGAATAAAATACCTAGGAATAAATCTAACGAAACATGTGAAGGACCTATATAATGAAAACTACAAAACCCTGTTAAAAGAAATTGAAGAAGCTACAAAGATATGAAAATATATTCCATATTCTTGGATTGGAAAAATCAACATAGTTAAAATGACATTATTGCCTAAAGCATTATACAGATATAATGCAACCCTCATCAAAATCCCATTGGCATTTTTTAAAGAAATAGAACAAAAACACTTCAGGTTTTTGTGGAAGCACAAAAGACCACAAGTTGCCAAAGCAATCTTGAGAGAAAAGAACAAGCCTGGATGCATCACTTTGCCCAATTTCAAATTATACTACAAAACGACAGTTATCAAAACAGCAAAGTACAGGCAGAAAAACAGACCCACGGACCAGTGGAATAGAATCAAGAGTCCAGAAGTAAACCCATATTTATATGGACATATAATTTTCGATAAAAATGCCAGAAACATACAATGGAGAAAGGAAAGCCTCTTCAATAAATGGTGCTTGGAAAACTAGAAAGCCATCTGCAAAAGAATGAAACTAGACTGCAGTCTGTCACCACACACCAAAATTAATTCAAAATGGATTAAGCGCCTGAATATAAGACTTGAAACAATAAAATGCGTAGAAGAAAACATAGGAACTAAACATATGGACCTTGGACTTAAAGAAGATTTTATGGATTTGACCTCAATGGCAAGGGATTTAAAAGCAAAACTAAATGAATGGTACTATGTCAAACTAAAAAGCTTCTGCACTGCAAAAGAAACCATCAACAAGATAAAGAGAGAACCATTTGAATGGGAGAATATATTTGTAAGCAACGCAAATTCTGATAACGGCGTAACATCCAAAATATACAAAGAACTCATACAACTCAATAATAACAAACAAACAAACAAACAAACAAACAAAAACAAGCCATCCAATCAAAAAGTGGGCAGAGGACCTGAACAGACACTTCTCCCAAGAAGACATACAAATGGCTAACAAACATGAAACAATGCTCAACATTGCTAGCTATTAAAGAAATGCAAATCAAAACCACAAGGAGATATCACTTCATACCTGTCAGAACGGCAATCATCAATATATCAAAAACAACTAATGTTGGCGAGGATGCAGAGAAAAGAAAACCCTCATGCATTGTTGATGGGATTGCAAATTGGTACAGCTGCTATGGAAAACAGTATGGAAGTTTCTCAATAAATTAAGAATCAATATACGTTTTGATTCCACAACTGCACTTCTGGGTATTTATCCAAAGAAAACCAAACAATAATCGGTAAAGATCTATGCCCCCCAATATTCATAGCAACACATCTTACAATAGCAAAGACATGGAAGCAACCTAAATGCCTATCGACAGATGTTTGGGTAAAGAAATTATGGTTCATATATACAATGAAATATTACTCAGCCGTTAAAAAAATGAAATCCTACCTCCTGCAATGACATGGATGAATCTAGAGTTTTTTAAACTGAGTGATATAAGTCAGACATATGATATCACTTATATGCTGACTCTAAGGAAAAAAAGAACAAACTAATCAAAAAGAAACTCATAAATATAGTGGACAATTGGTGACTGACAGAGAAGAGAGGTGGTTGGGGTCTGGGTGAATCGGATGAATGGTTAAAGAAGTACAAATTAGTAATTGATAGATGTCACAGGGATGGGGAGCACGACAGAGGGAATGCAGTTAGCATTAATATATTGGTTAGGTGGAAAACTAGAGGAGAGAAGAAGCAATTATGGGGGTCATTTTATAAAGTATATAAATGTCTGACCAATATACTGTATACTGAAAACTAATTAAAATAAATTTTAAAAAAGAAAAAAACAAAAAGCAACCAGAGAAAAAGACACTTTACTTAAATAGGAACAAAGACAAGGATACTAGCAGATTTCTAGTCAGAAACAATGTAAGCAACATCTTTGAAGTACTGAAAAAAGTAAACTGTCAACCTCGAATTCAATACCCAGTGAAATATATTTCAAAAACTAATACAAATAAAGAATTCTTTAGACTTGCAAAAGGTGAAAGAATGCATACTCTGCAGAACCATATTACAAGATGTGTTAAAAGAAGTCCATCGGCAGAGGAAAATGATACCAGATGGAAATACAAAACTATACAAAGTAATTAAGAACACTGAAATTGGCGGCTATATGGATTTATATATGTGTATATGTACACACACACACACACGCACACACATATACATATATATGTGTGTATATATATGTGTGTGTATACATATATACATTCTTTGTATTCTTATATACAGATGGCCACGGCATCTAGACAGCTAAAAAGCAAATGATTAAGCATAAAACCATACAGTCTGTTACAGGAGGTAAAAGAAGAAAAATCAGCTTTCAGAACGTATCAGTAAGAATAAGACATCAAGATGGAGAGATAAAGGAAGATAAAGGATCGTCATGGCAATGTGGTTTAGGCTAGTGCATGTTGAAATAGTGGTCTGATTAAGGAACTTTGTGATAGTCATTAAAAAAAGAGGGTGTTTAAAAGGGAGAGTGTAACAGGACAAACAGATACTCAGGAACATGGACAATGAGCTAGTGGTTACCAGAGGGTAGGGGGTAAGGGATGAAGGGAGAGATAGATGGGGTAAAAGGGGTCAAATATAGGGGGGTAAGGAGAAGGTGAAGTGGGTAAGGGGGATCAAATATATGATGGCTGAAGGAAACTGAACTTTGGGTGGTAACAATAGAATATATAGATGGCAAATGATAATGTACACCTGAAATTTATATAATTGTATTAACCAAATGTCACCACAATAAAAAAATAAAAAATAAATAAATAAATAAATAAATAAATAAATAAATAATAAATAACAGAAGGTTGAATATGAGGGTGGCTGAATGGATAATAAAACAAAACCTTTATGTATGCTGCCTATAAGAGATTCACAAGATCAAAAGACACACATAGACAGAGTATAAGGATGGAAAATGATATTTCATAAAAATGGAAATGAAAAAATAATCAAGGGCAGCAATACTTATACTAGACAAAATAGACTTTAAAATAACCTCTATACCATGAGACAAAGAATGACCCCTTAATTCCACTTCTGGTTATTTATCTGAAGAAACCCAAAGTACGACTTTGAATGGACATGGGTATCCATATGCTTATTGCAGCATATTTACATTAGCGAAAATATGGAGGCAAGCTGCGTGTTTATCAATGGATGAAAAGATAAAGAAGAGATGATACACATATACAATGGAATATTACTCAACCTTGTTAATAAAGAAATAAACAAACAAATAAATAAATAAATAAATCTTGCCATCTCGACAACATGGATGGACCTACAAGGTATTGTGCTGAGTGGAGTAATTCATACAAAGAATGACAAATGCCATGTGATTTCACTTACATGTGGAATCTAAGGAAGAAAAAAGCAAACAAAATAGAAACAAACTAATGGTTACCATATGGGTGGGGGTTTGCATGGTAAGTGATAAAGGAGAAGAGATTAAGAAGTATAATTTGGTAGTTATAAAATATTCATAGGGATGTAAAATATAGCATAAGGAATATAGTCAACAATATTGTAAAAACTACGTACGGCATCAGATGGATTATAGATTTATCATGGTAATCGCTTTGTAAGTTAGATTAATGTCTAATCTATATTGTACATCTGAAGCCAATATAATATTGTATGTGAACTATAATTTAAAAAATAAAAAATATTAAAAATTTCTAAAAAATAAACAGAGAAGCTGCAAATTATAAATATCATGCATGAAAGGGGGATATCTCTGCATGTAATACAGTCTGTAGAAGGATTATATGGAGATGTTATGTATAACTTTATGACAATAAGTTTGAATAACACATTAAATGGATTAATTCCTTAGAAGACACCAACTACCAAAACTGATTCAAAAATAAATAAAATGTTATATATATTTTCAAATTTATTAAATAAATGGAAATTTTAATATAAAAACTTTCAAGACTGAAAACGCCAAGTAAAGATGGGGTTGATGCTCCTGGTAATGTACTGATATTTATGGAAAAAATGTCAAGTATATACAAAATCTTCCAAAAAATAAGAGAGAAATAAATACGTCTGACCTCATTATAAAAGGCTTCTGAAGTATGAAACCAAATTAGATAAAACCATTGAAGGAAAGGTATTCCTCTAGAACAGACAGAAAATTTTTCACAAAATTGTAGCTAATTGCATCCAGGCAACATATATATTATCTTACATTTGTTACATTTGGCCATAATATGATATACATTATACAATATATATCATACTATGATCGTGTATAGTTTTTCTCTGAAATAAAAAAGGTTTTAACATGAGAATATCAATTTTATACAAACTATCACCTAATTAATGAAGAAAAGAAATATATCTTAACAGATGTAGAAAAGTACTTTACAAAATTAAATATGCATTCATGATAAAAATTCTGAGGAAAGGAATAGAAAATAGTCTCATCTGGACATAGGGCATCTACATAGTTACCTACTTGCCTCAGAAGCCTAGTTGGTGATGACACATTGTTGGTTGGGGTCCAAGTCTTGTAGAAGAGTGGGGTTTATATTAATTATGGACCAAATGCCTTCATGGACATTTTGGGTGGGACGAAATATCAAGGACCTTTTGGCATGGACTAAATATCCACTAATCTTAAAAGACATCTTCTCTCATCATTTCTATTCAACATCATAATGGAGTTCCTAGGCAGTTCAAAGACATAGTAAAAATTAATTAGTACAGATCATAAGGGAAGAAGAAATAAAAATCTTTATTTGTAGATTACACTTTGTAGAAAACTCACTAAAGAATCTGCGAAAACTACTAGAACTAATAAGTGTGTTTAGCAATGTGTCAGGATATAAGGTAAGTAAGCAAAAATACAATTTTATTTACATATATTAGAAATAAACAATTGGAAATGGGGAAAAAATTTAAAGTATGATTTACAATACCACCAACAAATAAATCTCAACCCATATTTCCCCCAAATTAATTTATATGAGTAATAGACATAATGTGAAACCTCAATCCTAGCTCCAAAACAATGTCTTTGAGATTTTGCTTATGGATTGAGGCAGACTAAAACGTTTCCAAAAGAAACTTATTTCATTTACCACAGAGTATGGGTGAACTCCTAGCCCATGAATGCCGTCCAAAAACAGTGAAGTCTTTGGTGAAAATTAAAGAGGAAACAACTGTATTCATTAAAGATATAAACTCAACCATAAACTGGCCAATTTACCAGAGAGAATCAGTGAATGACACAGCTAAGAGCCTTCCCAGGTTCAAAACAAATCTTAAATGCTGACTTCAAAAACTATACCAGTAAAGAGTCCTGCAGTTAATTGACTCAGTCTGTGGAGCAATTATGCCCTAGATATTGTTGAAAGCAGTAAAATGATCAGTCAATGATTTCCGGAATTTAACAGCTGAGCGTGATAAGAGAAAGATAGTGAAAGAAAGCCCAGTGAAAACCCTCTCATTCCATAACGATTGTGCACATGCCCAAGGCTACACACTCCAAGTAGCAAAATCAAAGGCTTCACAATGATGGGCAGGAGGGGCAGATAGGCTTCTCTAAAATAATTCAGCCAGTCAATACACAAATAAATAAGCAAATGACAACAAGAAGTCCCCAAAGTGGGAAGATCAGTATACAGAGTTGCTACAATATATTATCGAAAGTGTTCAGTTTCCCACAAAAATCATGTGACATGCAAAAAGCAGGGAAGCCTGACCTATAGCCAGGGAAAAAGCAGACAGTGGAAACTGCCTGCAAAAATGAGCAGATTTGGATTAAAAAAAAAAAAAAAGACATTAAAGTATCCGGTATAACTATATTCAAAGAATGAAAGTAAACCACATTTGAAAGAGTAAAACAAGGTATGATGTTAAAGTCTCATCACATAGAGAATATCAATAATAAGACAGAAATTATGATAAAAGGACCAAATGGAAATTCCAGAGCTCATAAGTACAATAACAATTCACTAGAGGAACTCGACAATAGATTTGAATCAAGGAAATTGAAGATAGATCAATTGAAATTACTCAGTCTGAGAAATGAAAAAAGAATAAAGAAAAAAATGAACAGTCTCAGAGAACACTATTAAGCACATCAGCATATGTGTAATGAGTATGTCAGAAGAAGAGGAGAAAGAGAAAGAAGAAAAATATTCAACAAATTAATGCCTAAAAATTTCCAAATTCAAACCAAAACTTTAATATATACATTTAAAAAGCTTAGTAAACTCTATGTAGAATAAATGCAAAGAGATTCAAAAACATACACCTCGTAGTAAAAATGATGAATACTAAAAGTAATGTAAATCTTGAGTGCAGCAATAGGAAAAATAATTTACTAGACTTCATTAAACTGTAAAACCATCAAACGAAGGCACTTCACATGTATAGTTGACAATACTTATAAATCAATAAAATTATTTGAACATTTGAAAAAAAATAAAAAATCACATACAAGGGAACTCCATTAACAATTGACTTCTCAATAGAAACAATTCAATCCAGACGGTAGTGGGACAACTACTGAATGTAGTCAATGTAAAAAACTGTCAGTCAAGGATCTTATAGCAAGCAAAGCTATTTTTCAAAACTGAAGATGACATAAAAGCATTCTCAGATAAACAAAACAGAGAATTCATTGCTAGCAGGCCTGCCTTACAAGAAATACTAAAGAGAGTTCTTCAGGCTGAAAGCAGGTGTTACAAGAGACTAATTTAAATCCACATGAAAATAGAAAGAAAACTGTTGAGGGAAATTATGTAATTAAAAAAGATATTATAAATAGAGTGGGATAAGATGGCAGACTAGGAAGCTCTAGGCCCTTGCTTCACCACAGAAACACTAAATAAACAACTACAAACTGACTAAAATAACTTTATAGTAGCTCTGGTAATCAAAAAGCTATCACAACCAAGAAAAAACCCAATAAAAGAAAAAGCCTAAACCTGATAAGAATCCTTCTATCTGTTTTTTTTTTGTCCCAAATATTAGGTTTCCTTAGAAGAGATTAAAAAGTCAGTGAGTTTGAAATTTCTCAAATAAAATATTTGACTACATATTCTGCATTACATGCACTACCAATAATAATTTGAAATGGTTTTCCTTGTAAAATGAGCTTGAAATGGACAAAGCCAGCCTTTGGAAAATTGCATACAGGTGGTCGATCAGCAGATTTTCCCATCTGTGTTTTCCTTATAGTCCTAAGCACAACTAGAGGGCATGCTTCTTTTCCCTGAATTTTAGACTGATATTATCCCCATTCTGTGTTTCATTCTTTCTTCCCCATTAATCTCCACAAAATTATTAAACTAAAATTTCAGGTAGCCTGAAGTTATTTTGGGTCAGATCAATATTTTTTTTAGAAATGAATACCTAGTATTGCAAAAGGAAAAAAAAAATGGTAAAAAAAAAAAGAAAAAGAAAGAGAGGGAGGAAGGAAAGAGAGAAAGGAGAAGGGAAAGTAAGAAAAACAATTATGAATGTGTGAGGATTAGCGAACATGCTCTTTATGTGTAACATATATTATAAGGTAAGAAAGGTGACAGGGCTCTCACTACTATGAATTCAGAGAAGAAAGGGCTGTCTTCAGCCTGGGACAGACCATTAATCTCTATGACTCTGTAAGGTTGATGGATAGATGGATGAATATGAGTCATAGACTATAATAGGTACTGAGAAATGTGCATAAATAAATGTGCATAAATAAATGGACATTTATTTATGCACATTTCTCAGTACCTATTATAGACCAAACATTACCCTAGGTCTCAGGAGCACATAAATGAAGATAATATTCTTGCCTATAATAATAATTATAGGTTTTTGTTTGTTTGTTTGTTAGAAAAAGTGAGGAAGAAGAGAAGCATGTAAGAGAGTAGAGAAGCATGTGATCAAAATGTTAGGGAAGAATTTAAGGCTAGAGACATGCTTTAGTGAAATCTGTGAGGAAAGATTTAACTTTCCTAGTGATTTTCTAGTAAAATGCCATATTATTCAATTCTATCTCAACCTTACCAAAGTTTATGTTGAAATAATGTCTGAGCTCTGCCTTCATAGATTTACTATCTGTGGTCAACAACAGCTATTATGCAACAACCAAAAACACAGATTACACTGAATTTAAAGTGGAACAGGTACACTTTTATTGACTTGACCTTTATCCCCAGATAATTAGGTACTATATTCAGCTGCCTTTTTCATTTTTGTTTCTTTCAGGGAGGCTATTTCTATTTCACTTATTGGACCAGATGGATTGTTTAGAAAGCCATGGTTAGAATGATAAACTTTCAAACATTTGGAAAATCAAGCATATTTTAAATGTGAGGACATTGTCATCTGATATCTTTTTTTCAAATTTTGCATGTCAATAGAATTGTTAAGAAACTTTATCCAATATTTGGAAATAAGGCAAAGGGAAAAGGGTACAATGTCCTTTCATATTCAGGCAATGTTTTTCAGGCTAACTCAAGGATCTAGTTTATATACTTTGACTCACTGCTTACTATTGATTCAAAGTCTTAGAGTTTGTGAAGTTACTGTTAACACATACATTTTTGTCTGATAGATATATAAGTAATTTCTCTTTAATCAAAAATAAACCCCAAAAGTTTATTTTTATTAACTTTGAAGAACTTTGACTACTTTTGCTTTTAACCTAATAATTGTATCCTAGCCTTCTTTTACTAACTTTATAGGAAGGTAAAAGTTTTCCTTGACACTCTTAGGATCCCTGGATGGATCTATAAAATATATACTGGAAAAGATAGATTAATAGGGGAAAAACATAGAGATTTATTTAATACAAGTTTATGTGATATGGGAGCCTTCATAAAGAAATGAAGACCCAAAGAAACAGACCTAAGTATTTTTATGGTAGGTTTGATGAAGAGTGGACAGTTGTGGAGAAATATGATAGATTAAAGAGTATGAGGTCATTGCAGTAAAGTGGGGGAAACTTAGCAAGATCTGTTTGTTTGTGTTCTTCTTCGTGTCCCTTTATTTTTGGAGGTAAGGATGTTTATTTCCTCCTAGTATATGGAATGCACCACTCACAGGAGGGTTCTATGAACTGTTTCCAGGTATACAGGCAAAGGAAAATTCAGAGTGACTTTCCTACTTCTGCTTTTTTCTCAAACTCTTTTAGCTTAAAATATTCTATATGCCAAGGTGCCATATTTTTGGAGTGGTGTGTTCTGAACCCCATAAACTTGCTTATAAATGTGTAACTCTCCAGATTGTCTTAGATCCAGTTTACCATCTTACTGGTTCCCACATCAATGAATAATTTGAAAAATATCTTTGACATGTTAATTTTATATTTGTATGCATTGTTTTTAAATTATTGAAAGTTTTACTTTGTAAGAAAAATAGGGAAGAAAAAAACCACACTGTTTCAAAGAGCTGCCCTATAAAATTATTTTGTTAAAGAGCTTTACTTGCTTTAGAATGTGGCCACCGCCAAATTTGCATATTCATATCTGAAGAAAGAATGAAATTTATTTTTTTCTATGTATTACATAGAAACACATTAGAAAGACAAGATTCTTTTTTGCTATGCTGACGCCAAGTAAAATGAAATACATTTGCCTCAGTGATGAATGATATTATACCAAACTTTTCTGTTTTATAGGTGTTAAGTTTAGAGAGAGGCTTAATCAAATCTACGTTCCAAGCTGTTATGAAATAGCTCTCTAGGAACTAAGTGCTTCAGTTTTAATGAAAACATGAGCAATCAAATGCAAAAGTAAATACATTCTATAGTATCATAAAATGAAACTCAAGATGATAAGAAAAAACATAAGAAATTTCTTAAAATGTTGATACTTTATGAACATTCTTAGATTTTTTTAATGTCGACATTAGTGGGGACAACAATGTTGTTTCAATTATTAAAAAAAGAAAAGAAAAGATATGATGTCAGAAGCATGGAGTCCTGAAGGGTTAACTTGATCTCTCCCCTTGAAATTACAAGTTGAATAGCTATAATCCAACAAAGGATTTCTAGGCTAACCCTTCTGAGAGATCTGCATTTGACAAGAGACAGAATCTGTTTACGATTAAAACACTTAATAAAATGAGTATAGAAGGAAATTATCTCAAGATAATAAAGGCCATATATGTCAAATCCTCAGCTATTACTATAATGGTGAAAAATTGAAAGATTTTCTTTTAAAATCAAGATCAAGACAGGCATGCCTGCTCTCACCACTCTTATTCAAATATAGTATTTGAAGTCCTAGCTACAGCAATCAAGCCAGAGAAAGAAATAAAAGGCATCCAAATTGGAAAAAAAAATGTCAGATAGTCATTTTTTGAAGACAACATTTTTCTTTATATAGAAAACTCTAAATATTCCATAAAAAACTTTTAGAAACAATAAATGAATACAGTAATGTTTCCAGATACAAAATCAATGTAAACAAATCCATTGTGTTCCTATACACTAATGTTGAAATTTTAAGAAAAAAATGAAAAAAAAAAACAATTCCTTTTGCAATTGCAACAGAAAGAATAAAATAGCTAGGAATAAATCTAATGAAACATGTGAAGGACCTATATAATGAAAACTATAAGATCCTATTAAAAGAAATTGAAGAAGATACAAAGAAATGAAAAGATATTCCGTGTTCTTGGATTGGAAGAATCAACATAGTTAAAATGACCATATTACCTAAAGCACTGTACAGATTTAATGCAATCCCCATCAAAATGCCATCTCCATTTTTTAAAGAAATAGAACGAAAAATCATCAGACTTGTATGGAATTATAAAAGACTCTGAATTGTCAAAGCCATCCTGAGAAAAAAGAATGAGGCTGGAAGCATCACTCTACCTGACTTCAAATTATACTACAGAGTGACAACAATTAAAACTGCATAGTATGGCAGGAAAACAGACACACAGACCAGTGGAGCAAAGTTGAGAGTCCAAAATTAAACCCCTGTGTACATGGGCAAATAATTTTTGATGAACATGCCAAAAATATACAATGGAGAAAAGAAAGCCACTTCAATAAATGGTGCAGGAAAAATTGGAAGGCCACCTGCAAAAGAATGAAACTAGACTGCTATCTGTCACCATACACCAAATTTAACTTAACATGGACCAAACGCCTGAATAGAAGACCTGAAACAAGATGCACAGAAGAAAATATAGGTACTAAACTCATGAACCTTGGATTTATAGAGGATTTTTATTAATTTGACCTCAAAAGCAAGGAAAGTTAAACAGAAATAAATGAATGGGTCTCTATCGAACTAAAATTTTCTGCACAGCAAAAGAAACCGTCAACAAGGCAAATAGGCAACCATACAAATTGGAAAATATTTTTACAAACAACGCCTACGATAAGGTGCTAATATCTAAAATATATAAAGAACTCATATGACTCAACAACAACGAACAGTCCAATAGAAAATAGGCAGAGGACCTAAACCGACACTTCTCCCAAGAAGACATACAAATGGCCACTAAACATCTGAAAAGGTGCTCAATTTCATTAGCTATTAGGGAAATGCAAATCAAAACCACAATGTGATGTCACCTCACACCTGTTAAAATGGCTATCATCAACAGGGCAAGTAATAACAAGCGTTAGAGAAGTTGTTGTGGAAAAGGAACCCACATACACTGTTGATGGGAATGAAAATTGGTATGGCCACTATGGAAAACCTCCACTATAGAGATTCCTTAAAAAATTAAGAACAAAATTACCATACGACATAGCAATCCCTATTCTGGGTATTTATCCTCCAAAACTGAAAACATTTATTTATAAAGATATATGTACTCTGATGTTCATAGCATTATTCACTGTGGCCAAGACATGGAAACAACCTAAGTGTCCTATGATAGATGATTGGATAAAGATGTGGTACATATACACGATGGAATGTTACTCAGAAATAAGAGATCATAAAATACTGTCATTTACAACAACATGGATCTTCAGATTATCATGATATGTGAAGTAAGTCAGACAAAAAAGTTGAGAACCATATAATTTCACTCATATGTGAATATAAACCTGAAAGGAACAAATAAACAAAGAAACAAAAACTCATAGATACCGACAACAGCTTATT
>NW_006433133.1:1582238-1586315 GCF_000325575.1 Pteropus alecto | reverse complement strand
CAAAGAAGTAGATAGATAAGGTAAAGTTGACCAACTATATGGTGATGAAAGGAAATTTATCTTTGGATGGTGAACACACAATGCAATATACATTGATGCATTATTGAATTGTATATTTAAAACCTACATAATTTTATTAATCAATGTCGCCTCAATAAATTGAATAAAATAAATAAAGAAAACAATACTATTACCTAAAAATGTATAATGAATTGGTCTTAAAATTACATTTTCTAGTTATAACATTATATAACTAATGTTATAACTACTATGTTCTTGTTCAAAATATGAGGCGATATCAAGTCTGTTATACCTGAAGCTGGAAGTTGATACTTAATACACATATTAAGCTATTCTATTTTTCAGGATAAACCACTTTTTTAATTTAAAAAGAGTTATGGCTTGAGGGGTAAAAGCCTGACAATACAAATAACTCCTTACTGTTAAATTTTACTTATTTTGCAAGAGTAGATGCTTATATTTATAAAACAGGAATGATTTCAAACTGAAAGGGAAAATCACTGCCATTACTCAGTCTTTGTAAAGTTGAGAGAAAAATATGGTATCACAATATATAAATATGATAATAAGTCTTTTCCAACAATATTATACAAAAATATAGCTGTTACAATTTGTATAATCAGAATTAATCATGCCATCAAAGCAAGAAGTTCTGTAACTGTAGGGTTAACTCAGAACATAGCCCTTTCATGTACTCAAAAGATAGATGGCTTTCTGGCCTGCAGCCATAAGAAGGCAGTGCACAAAGAGTCCTAGGCAGTGCCTGCTCCCAAGGTTGTTTTCTGCTGTTCCTATGGTCATTATCTGCTATGCTCTGCTGAAGATGGCGGCTGGTCCGCTGTTCTCATGGATGCTATTTGCTTCTGTAACTAAGCACCACGTCTTGCTCCAATCTGCCTGAGAAAGCAGCGGCTCCTCCAAAGAGGTAATGCCCTCTCGCTGTGTGAGGATAAAATGGTGCTTGCCCTTGGCCAGTGCCTTTTCCTGAAGTTCCCACCAGCCGGCGCTGAAGCTTCCCTGCCTCATGAGTAATAAACGGCATTTTTCATCCTTCTGGTCCTCCTGGTGGTTTTTTCAGAATATCCAAATCCCAGGTGCATGTTCCAGGCCTTGGGCTCCTGCATTACGGTAACTGATATCCAATTATATAGCCTACAGTGTCTGTCAGAATGGGACTTGATGATAATATACTTTTTAAGATCGTAGCATTTAATTAAAACTCCCATTAAAATGACAGGAAACAGGAAAAGAGCAGCCCTTCCCATGTAACTAAAATGGTTACAGTCATTTGTTTTATTCCATTCTTCCATTTAAAATAATCTATGGTAGTTTAGGAAACAGATCTTTTGCCAAAAAAGACAACGCGAATATTACTCCTTAAGGTAAGTACCCCTAGACAAAATCTATTTGCTTTAAAACATTTAGATTTTGCCAACAGTGCACATTTGTACCCATATAGTACTCCATGCTAATAGAGAATTCTTCTACATTTCCTGATTAAATTCTATCACTTCATTTTGACTTTTGTTTCTGTTGAGAAGCATACACTGATTCAGCAGCAAGATAATAAAGTCTCTTTCCTCCTAATGTTTATATATTTTGAGTGTGGCAATTTGAATTTACCTTTAACATTTTTTTAACTTTAATTTTACTTTTTAATTACTGTTGACATTCAATATAATATTAGTTTCAGGTATACGTCATAGTGCTTAGACATTAGTATCACTTAAGAAGTGATCTGTTTGATAAGTCTTGCACCCATCAGACATCATATGTAGTTATATTATTGACTAAATTCTCTATGCTGAACTTTATATCCTTACGACTATTTTGAAATTTCTAATTTATATTTTTTTATTTAATTTTTTAATTTTTATATTTTTATTTTTAAATTATAGTTGGTATACAATATTATTATATCAATTTTAGGTATACAACACAGTGACTAGTCATTTATATAACTTGCAAAGTGATCACCTCAATAAATCCAGTACCCAACTGAAACCATACATGGTTATTACACTACTCCTAACTATATTCCCCATGCTTATAACTATTTGGAAACTACCCATTTATACCCCTTAATCCCCTCCCCCCTTCATCTATCACCCCAACCACACCAGTCCAGCAACCATCAAAATGTTCTTTATATCTATGAGCTTGTTTCCATTTTGTTTGTTCATTTATCCTGTCCTCTAGATTCCACATATAAGTGAAATCATGTGACATTGTTCCTCAGTTTGACTTACTCCATTCAACACATACCCTCCCTATGAATAGAAAAACATTCTTCATTTATTACATCGTTCCTTTTACTTCATTATCACCAACATATGCCATCAGACTAGATAGGATTTTTAAAGACATTCAAAATGCTAATGATATCTTTTCTAACAGCACTTTGAATGTGGTAAAAAGCTTGCAGTTTGAATCCCATCAAAAAATCAAAGAAACAAAAAGTACCACGTTGAAAAAACCTTTTTCACTTCCATTGTTAAAAATGTCCGTTAGTTCTAAGGTACACAAGTGTCACAAAACCAGGAAGAGATAACTTGTCTGGCTTAGGAGAAAATATCATTCATGATAAAACTTTAACTCTGCAAAAGTAAACTTTTAAAGACTTCCAAAGAAGTGTGTTCCCTTTCTTGAATCTCCCATTTCTGACTAAGAAAATTTATTCTAGTGTAATCTTAAAGTATCAGAGTATAGCTGATATTTCATAATACATAAGTATGTTAAATCTCAACATATTTTTTCCTACCTGGAATTCAAAAGCCTTATTCTGAATAAGGCTATCTGCAATTCTTTGTCCTCCCTTAAAAAAAACATATTAGATGTAAAAAAGATATAATGAAATCATTTTTAGGGCTATTTTTTGTTGTTAGAATGTTTTTAGTATGCAACAGAATCTATCTGTGATTGCAGACTTTAAAGAACTTGCATTTTTCTTTGACATAGATGAGTGAATATTTGAAAACTTTCTGTTAACTTTTTTTGTATTAAATAATTGCCTTAAGGAAATAACAATATAAAATTTTTGGTAGAGACTATAATCACAAATGACACTTTTCAGTCTCATATAATGTAAAAATAAAATTTAAAAAGTCTTTAAATATTATCCAATATATTTATATTTATGTTCTATTCATTTTGGTTTTTCTCTCCTTTTATGATAGTTGTTCAAATTTGTTTTTGTTATTGATAATTAGAAAACGTTTGTTAAGCTTCAATAGTTGTTATTTAACATTTCATATTAAGCTTTAAATTCTTGTCAAATTTGAAAAACCTTTATAGTTTCTTTCCTATATTACTTATAAAATAGATTTTCTGCATACTAGTTTCTGTTTTGCTTCTATTATCTATATACTTCTGGTGCTTAGTGAAATAATCTCTGTCCCTGCACCTTCATGTCATGATGGTTGGGTGGCAGGATGAACAGAATTCATGGAAGTATTTCTACACTGGGACAGCTAGCAATGACTTAACCATTCACCAGAATAACTGGCAAATATACAAACATATCCCACTACAGCCAAACTAAATGTGTAACTTTATGTGTTACTTCTCCTTAGTTGGATCCTAAAATTACCTGGAACCACACCAATATGAGGGAAAGTGTGACAAATAGGAATTCAAAGTAACAGTGATCTTAATTGGGGTTAAATTATCTTATTTTTGATGATTTCATTTATTAACTATGATTTTAAAAGCTAAGAGTTCCCAATACTTTCTTCTGATTAATTCCAAGTTAAGTTTTGTTTGATAAAGACATATCTTTTTATAGGCTACTGCTTCAGATTTGGATTTTCATTGGTTGGATGGAAGATTTATCAGACACTGGATTCTAGTATGTGCTTTTCTGCTCATCTCTATCTAACATTTTCAATACCAATGGGTGATTACTAGAATAGTATTCCCTACTTAGGCTTTTCTTGGATCCTACTGTTGAAGGCGCTCAGAACAGATTTTCTCAAGATATGTTACTCTGGTATCTGGATCATGTTGAAATGAAAGGAATTGATTGAGACTCTGCAGGCCCAAGAGAAACTTTTACAT
>NW_006433133.1:1579193-1581614 GCF_000325575.1 Pteropus alecto | reverse complement strand
CTTATTTAATAACATATTTATTTATAATTATATGCATTTTATATATTTATTTATTTATTTATATTTACTTATAATTATTTAATTTCTCCACATATTTGACCTCTTCTACCCAATCTACCTTCCCCCTCCTCCCTCTCACCCATGCTCTGATAACCACTAGTCTATTTTCCATGTCCATGAGTCTCTGTTTATCTGGTTCATTTGTTGCTTTTAAGTTTATATTCCACATATAAGTGATATCATGGGCTTTTCAACTTTTTCTGTCTCACTTATTTTGCTTAGCAAGATTATCTCGAGGACCATCCATGTTGTCACAAATGACAGTATTTCATCACTTCTTATAGCTGAGTAATATTCCATTGTATATATGTACTAAAACTTCTTCAGCCAATCATCTATCACAGGACACTGGTTGCTTCCATAACTGGGCGACCATGAATAGTGCTGCTATGAACATCAGGATGCAAATATCTTTTCAGATATGAGATTTCCAGTTTTCAGTGTAAATACCCAGAAGAGAGATTCCTGAATCATATGGTAGATCAATTTTTAATTTTTTGAGGAACTTCCATACTGTTTTCCATAGTGAATGTAACAACATGCAGTCCCACCAGCAATGTATGAGGGTTCTTTTTTCTCTGCATCCTCTCCAACCCTACTAACTATTGCCTATTAAGATAATCTTTTCTAACAGGTTTGAGATGGTATCTCATTGTGGTCTTGATTTTCATTTCCCTAATAGCTAGTGATGTTGAGCATCTTTTCATATATCTGTTAGCTATTCGTATGTCATCTTGGGAGAAGTGTCTATTCAGGTCTTCTGCCCATTTTTTGATTGGATTGCTTTTTTTGTTGTTGTTATTGAGTTGTATGATTTCTTTGTATATTTTGGATATTAGGCTCTTATCGGAGGCGATGCTTGCAAATATATTTTCCCATTCGGATGGTTGTCTCTTTACCTTGTTGACAGTTTCTTTTGCTGTGCGAAAGCTTTTCAGTTTAGTGTAGTCTCATTCATTTATTTTTGCTTTTACTTCCCTTGCTTTTGAGGTCAAATTCATAAAATCTTTCAGTACAAGGTCCTTGAGTTTAGTTCTTAAGTTTTCTTCTATGTATTTTTTTTTCAGGTCTTATATTCGGGTCCTTAATCCATTTTGAGTTAATTTTGGTGTGTGATGACAGACAACAGTCTAGTTTTATTCTTTTGCAGGTGGCTTTCCAGTTATCCTAGCACCAGTTATTGAAGAGGCTTTCCTTACCCCACTGTATGTTTTTGGCCTTTTTGTCAAAAATTATTTTCTCATATAAATATGGGTTTATTTCTGGACTCTCAATTCTGTACCACTGGTCCATGTGTCTTTTTTTCTGCCAATGAATGCCATGCTGTTTAGATTACTGTCGCTTTGTAGTATAATATGAAGTCGAGCAGAGTGATGCCTCCAGGCTTGTTCTTTTTTTCTCAGGACAGCTTTGCAATTTGGGATCTTTTGTACTTCCACACAAATCTGAAGATATTTTTGCGTTATTTCTTTGGAAAATGCTGATGGGATTTTGATGGGGATTGCATTAAATATGTATAATGCTTTAGGTAATATGCTCATTTTAACTATGTTGATTCTTCCAATCCAAGAACATGGAATATCTTTCCATTTCTTTGTATCTTCTTTGATTCTTTTAATAGGGTCTTATAGTTTTCATTATATAAGACCTTAATATGTTCCGTTAGATTTATTCCTAGGTATTTTATTCTTTTTGTTGTAATTGCAAAAGCAATTATTTATTCTACTTCTTTTTCTAACACTTCCTTATTAGAGTATAGGAATATTATGGATTTTTGAACATTGATTTTGTATCCAGAAACTACTATATTTGTTTATTGTTTCTAGAGGTGTTCTTATGGAGTTTTTAGGGTTTTCTATGTAGAGAATAATATCATCCACAAATAGTGACAGTTGGACTTCTTTGTTTCCTATTTGGATGCCTTTTTTGTCTTTCCCTTGTTTGATTGCACTCGCTAGGACTTCCAATGTTTTATTGAATAACAGTGGCAATAGTGGACAGTCTTGTCTCACTCCTGATCTTAGGGGGAAGGATTTAGCTTTTCACCATTAAATATAATATTAGCTGAGGGTTTGTCATATATAGCCTTTATTATGTTGAGATACTTTCTTTCTATGCCTATTTTATTAAGTGTTTTATTTATTTTTATTTTATTATTATTATTATTATTATTATTTTAAGCGAGACAACCCTTAGTTGACCTCACAGATTGCAAGGACCTTGTCAGCTTACAATCCCTTATTTTTTTATTATTATTTTTTACACCTACATCACCTGATCTTCCTAAGTGGTCTCCCATCCAAGTACTAACCGGGTATGATCTGTCTCAGATGGTATTGGGCTTTCTCAGGGTGGCATGGT
>NW_006433133.1:1576249-1578290 GCF_000325575.1 Pteropus alecto | reverse complement strand
CTATAATGCTGAATTTATGGCATGTGGTGATCATTACAAATACGTAAAGGATAGTTATATATATATATCCATTTTCTTCTGCACGTTCTTTATCTCCATTCCTCTTTGAAAATTTGGGTCTTTGAATACTCCCTTTTTCTATTATGTAGTCTCAATTTGTCCCTATATATGCTGAATGTTCATTACTGTCTTGTAATAACAAATCTCTTCTTATTGTTTAAGCTTATAATGCCATGTTCTTCATAAGGGTTGCACTATTCTGCTTCTGTCTGCCTGCTAGTTGCCTTACTCATAGTTATTTTTTTTTTGTTTGCTTTGTTTTAGGCGAGTTGACCCATTTCAGTATTTACTGTAATACAAGGCCTTGTAGTGAAGAATATCCTCAGTTTTTGTATGTCTAGAAAGATCTTTATTTCTCCTTCATATCTGAATGAGAGCTTTGCTGGATACATTATTCTTGGCTGGTAGTTCCTTTCATTTAATAGTTTGAATATTTGATTCCACTCCTTTTTGGCTTGTAAAGTTTGTGGTACTGAGAAGTCTGACAATCTAATGGGTTTTCCATTATAGGTTACCATCTTCTTTTCCCTGGCTTCCTTGAGAATTCTTTCTTTGTTGCTGATTTTTGATCATTTTAATATATGTGCCTTGGAGAAGGCCTTTTTGATTGAGATAATTGGGTGTTCTTTTGACATTTTGATTGAGATAATTGGGTGTTCTTTTGACAGGATGTCAAAAGATTTGGGAAATTCTCATCAACTATTTGTCTGAAAATGCTTTCTAGTCCCTACTCCTTTTCCTCACCTTTGGTAATGCCCATTATTCTTATGTTTAATCTCCTGATGAATCAGCTAGTTCTTGAATTTCTCTTTCACTATTTTTCATTCTTCAGCTTCTCTCTTCTTTCTTATTTATTTCTAGCTTTCTGTCTTCGATATCACCGATCCTTTCCTCCATTTGGTCGACTCTATTTCCCACACTTGCTATTTCATTTTGCACCTCTTTCAGTGTATTCTTCATCTCAAGAAGTTCTATTTGGTATTTTTTGAGGGTTTCAATCTCCTGGCTAAAGAACTGATTCTGCTCATCTAATTTTTTTTTCTATTCTTGAAATTGTTGATATGAGTTGTTTTAGATCTCATTGAGGATTTTTAGATATAACATCCTGAATTCTCTGTCATTAATTTGCATATTTCTATGTGTGTAAGCTTAATTTCTGGAGATTTTTCTCATTCTTTCTGAGGTGTCTGTCACCTTGGTTGTTCATGGTGTTTAATGGACTATTTCTCCGCCTGAGTATTCATGGAAATGTATTCTGTTCCCCCCCTCCCAGAAAGATTTATTCTATAAATGTCTCTCTTTAGCCTGTTGCAAAGAAGGCGTTTTCTTTTGGTTTCCAGTAGATAGTGTCAAAGCCTCTTGGATCCCTGCTTTATATAAAGTCTTAATAATGCCTTTTTTTTTTCTCATAGAAATTCAATCTTCCTCTCTATCCTCATTCTTAATCTCTGTGAGTTTTAGCGACAGTTTCAGTAGCATTTACTCAGATTCCTCTTGGACTCTGCATTGTTCCTTCTTAGAGCAATGTGGGGAGGGGCCCTCTGCATTAGGGAATGGAGGCCGCCACTCAGCCTCGTGTTTTTACAACTGTAGCATGTAATAATCTACTGTTTTTGCTCTGCCATCTCCACTTATCTGCCCTCCCCACTTCTCTGCTTTCTTTCCTGATACCTGGACACTGCCACTGGCCATGAGGAGGTCATAGCTCTCCTAGGCAGGTCTATTCAGAGAACCTACCACACCTCTCTCCTCCCTCTTTTATTGTAGGGAGCTCTGACTGAGAGGCAGCTTCTTTATTTTTCCCAGTCCAGTGCCCGACACCCAGGGTTCTGACTTGTGGTAGCTCTTATGCGCAGATCCCATGCTCAGACATGCTGGTGTACAGTTTGGATTTTGTTGTTGTTGTTGAGTTTTAGATGTTCAGCTTATTGTTGTTTCAAGGGAGCGATCCAGGGACGTCTTACTCTGTCACCTTTCTGAT
>NW_006433133.1:1574614-1576214 GCF_000325575.1 Pteropus alecto | reverse complement strand
TCAAAATGATTTATTACCAGATATATCTTTATGATAACTTCTATGTGTCATGGCAGACTTCTAATTACTGAATTATTGCTTTGTGAATGACATCCCTCTCCTCTGAATCCCCAAGGTATCTTACCTCATCCTTTACTCAGAGTGCCACATAAAACCTCACGTCCCTTTCTGTCTCTGAAAATCTCTTGTATGTGGAGTCACTGACTCTTTCACATATATGGTGTTCCCACACATATGTATATAATTAAATTTGGTTATTTTTCTCCTGTTAATATGTCTCATGATGATTTGCTTACCAAACCTGCTGGAGAGTAGAGGAAAGTGTCTTCCTCCCTGACTTTGTTCAAATTATAAATTTTTAATCACGCATCAAGTGATAACTTGCTTTATGAAAAATTACCTTTTAACTTTGGGATAAACTGTCAATTTTGGCAGCCTTTTAGAGGTAAAGAGAAGCAAAGTACCATCAATAGTGAAAAGATAAGAGATTCAGAGAATTGTATGATTGGACATCTTAGATATCATAGGGTTTGAAAAACTTATAATTTAATTTAAATTTTATTTTGCTTTATAATTCTTTACCAGCAGTATCTAAGAGAGACAATGTTTTTATCAACCATAAAGTATAAGTTTGTTCTATTCCCATCTTTCCTGTAAGAGTACTATAACTCCTTATCAAGTTTAAAAATGAGTGCAATGACAAAGATTCTTTTATTGTCCAAAATCTACTCAGGTTCCTCTGAGCTCTTTTTCAACCAGAGCTCAACTTTTGGACTTGGGTTTTTGTCAGTGCATTGTCCAATTTTAACAAAAATCCTGCAATTTATTTTAAGCTGAATTGCCCATTGTCCATATTTGATCACCCTTGATATTTAGTCGGGTTTTTTATCCTCCACCATTCCCCAGGTGATGTCTGATTTCTCGGACCTGCCTTCAGCAAGAATTCTGTTAGGTCGGTTTAGCCAGAAACTCCCTTACCCACAATGTTTTTTCTCAGTAGTTTTCCATCCACTGACCACACCCTACTACTTGGCTATAAATTCCCACTTTTTCTTGTTGTATTCAGAATTGAACTAGATCTCTTTTCTTCACTGGAAGACCCGATTTTAGTGGTCACTACACCTGTAATAAGAGTATCCTCTTTTTTTATTAAATAGTTTTCTTTTTTTAAAATTAAGTTTATTAGGATAACATTGGTTAACACAATTATATAATTTTCAGGTGTACATTATAATTTGACATCTGTATATTCTCTTGTGTGTTTACCACCCAATGTCCAGCTTTCTTCAGCTACCATATATTTGATCCCCTTTACCCACTTCACCTTCCTCCTATTTCCCTATATTAAATCCCCTTTATTCCGTTTACCTCTCTCCTCTTCCCCCACCCACTACCCTCTGGTAACCACTAGTTCATTGTCCATGTCCCTGAGTCTCTGTTCATTTGTCCTATTCATTGGTTGCTTTTAGGTTTATATCCCACATATAAGCAATATCATATGTCCAGTTGGTCTAATGTGTCATTTAAGGATGTTATTTTCTTATTGATTTTCTGTTTGGATGATCTGTCCATAGTCAACAGTGGGGTATTTAAGTCCCCT
>NW_006433133.1:1563999-1572338 GCF_000325575.1 Pteropus alecto | reverse complement strand
ATTTAGTTTGCTAGTGTCTTATTTAGGATTTTTGCAGCTGTGTTCATGAGGGATATTGGTCTTTAGTTTTCTTTTTTTGTGTTATATTTACCAGGTTTAGGTATCAGAGTAATATTGGCCTCATAAAATGAGTTGGGAAGTATTGCTTCCTCTTTGATTTTTTGGAGAATAGGTGTTAAATCTTCTTTGAATGTTTGGTAGCATTCACTGGTGAAGCCATCTGGTCCTAGACTTTGACTTTTTGGTAGGTTTTTGATGATTGTTTCCATTTCCGTACTGTTGATCAGTCTATTTAGAATTTCCAGTTCTTCCTGATTCAGTCTAGTAAGGTTGTATTTTTCTACGTACTGGTCCATTTTTTCTAGATTATTAAATTTGGTGTTATATAATTTTCATAGTATTCTTGCATGATTCTTTGTATTTCTGCAATGTCAGTCGTAATTTCCCTTTTCATCCCTGATTTTGTTTGTGTCCTTTCTCTTTTTTCATTAGTAATTTTAGCCAGGGGTTTGTCAATATTAATAACCTTCTCAAAGGAACCAGCTCTTTGTTGTATTTATTTTTTCTATTTTTTTTTGTTTTTGTTTTCAATTTCATTTATTTCTGCTCTAATTTTGATTATTTCTTTCTTTCTGCTGACTTTAGGCCTCATTTGTTCTTCTTTTTCTAGTTCATTATGATGAAGTGTTAGATTGTTTTTTGAGGCTCATTCTTGTTTTTGGAGACAGGCCTGTGATGATATGAACTTTCCCCTTACGACTACTTTTGCTGTGTCCCAAAAGTTTTGACTTGTTGTACTATCATTATCATTCATTTCTATGTATCTTTTGATCTCTCTTTTTATTTCTTCCCTGACCCGGTTATACTTCAGTAGCATGTCGTTAAATCTCCATGTATTTGTGGTTCTTCCTGATTTCTTTCTGCAGTTGATCTCTAGTTTCAATGCATTATTATCAAAGAGTATGGTTGGTATGATTTCAACCCTCTTATATTTGTTGAGACTATTTCTGTGTCCTAGTGTGTAGTCGATTTTTCAGAGTGTTCTATGTGCCATAAAGAATAATGTATAAGCGACTGTTTTGGATGAAAGACTCTGTATATGTCAATTATGTCCAGTTGGTCTAATGTGTCATTTAAGGATGTTATTTTCTTATTGATTTTCTGTTTGGATGATCTGTCCATAATCAATAGTGGGGTATTTAGGTCCCCTACTACAATAGTGTTTTGGTCTGTTTCTCCCTTTAGTTCTGTTAGTAATTGCTTTACATATTTCGGAGCCCCCTGATTGGGAGCTTAGATATTAATAAGTGTTATGTTTTCTTGGTGCATGCCTCCTTTTATCATTACGAAGTGTCCCTCAGTATCTTTCTTTACCTTTTTTATTTTAAAATCTATGTCGTCCGATATTAGTATCACTACTCCCGTGTTTCTCTGAATGTCCTTTGCTTGAAATATCATTTTGCCACTTTCACTTTGAGTCTATATTTTTCTTTGGAGCTGGGATATGTCTCCTAGAGGCAGCATATGGTTGGGTTTTTTTTTTTTTTTTTGATCCAAACTGCAACTCTGTGCCTTTTTATTAGTGAGTTCAGTCCATTTACATTTAAGGTGATTATTGAAATATGAGGTCTTATAGCCATTTTATCTTTTACTTTTCTGTAGCTCAGTGTTTCCATTGCTTCCTTGTCCTTGTGTTTCTGTTTTCTTTATTGTTGTTGGCTTTTTTTGGTTTTTGCTTCTGATTCTTCTTGTTTTATGTTATATTCTTCATTTCTAACTCTATGGTACATGGTTACCATTACAAATATGAAAAAGATGGTTATATATATGCAGTTTTTCATTTTCTTTTGTGTGTACTTTATCTCCTTTATCCTTTGCGATTTTGCATCTTTGAATCCTCCCCTTTTCAGTCATTGTTATCTGAATTTGTTTCTATGTATGCTGAATGTTTATAATATCTTGCTATAGAAATTCTCTTCTTATTATTTAAGCTTATAATGCCCTATTCTTAGTAAAGGTTGCACTCCTCTCCTTCTATTGCTTGATAGTCACTTTACGTCTAATTATGTATTTTTGTTGTTATTTTGTTTTAGGTACGCTGACCCCTTTCAGAATTTCCTGTAGTGAAGGCCCCGTAGTGGAGTATTCCCTCAATTTTTGTATGTTTGGGAACGTCTTAATTTCTCCTTCATATCTAAAGGAGAGCTTATCGGGATACATTTTTCTAGTCTCTTAGTTCCTTTCTCTTAATAGTTTAAATATTTGATACCTTTCCTTTCTGGATTGTAAGGTCTGCACTGTGAAGTCCGATGATAATCTAATGGGTTTTCCTTTATACGTTACCGTTTTCTTCTCCCTGGCTGCCCTGCAAATTGTATCTTTGTCGTTGAGTTTTGATAACTTTAATGTGTCCTGGCGAAGGCCTTTTTAGGTTGAGATAATTGGATGTTCTGTTGATTTCTTGAATTCCAAGCTCCAGCTCATTTCTTAGATTTGGGAAATTCTCGTCCGCCTTTTCCTCGCCTTCAGTAATGCCCATTATTCTTATGTTTCCTCTCCTGATGGCATCAGCTAGTTCTTGTATGTCTCCTTTATTATTTTTCATTCTTTGGTTTCTCTCTTCTTCCCTCTGATTTATTTCTAAATTTCTGTCTTCGATATCACTGATCCTTTCCTCCATTTGGTCAACTCTGTTTCCCAAGCTTGCTATTTCATTTTTCAACTCTTGCAGTGTGTTTCTTATCTCCAGAAGTTCTATTTGGTTCCTTTTGAGTGTTTCAGTCTCCTTGCTTTGCTCATCTAGTTGTTTTTGCAATTTATCAAATTGCTCATATGACTCATTTCAGAACTCATTGAGTTTTTTCAGAAATCCCATCCTGAATTCTCTGTCACTTAAGTTTCATATTTCTATGTCTGTAAGCTCATTTTCTGGAGATTTTTCTCTTTCTTTCTGAGATGCCTTGTCATCTTGGTTTTTCATGCTGATTAATGGACTATTTTTCCACCTGGGCATTAATGGAAGTGTATTCTGTTGTTTTCCCAGAAAGAAGATTTATTATAGAAAGGCCTTTCTTTAGCCTGTTGCAAAGAAGGCACTCTTATTTTGGTTTCCAGTAGGTGGCGTCTAAGCCTCTTGGATTTCTAACAGTTTAGGTAGCCGTTTGCTCAGATTCCCCTAGGGCTCCACGGTATTCAGTCTCAGAGGGGATGGGCGCAGGCTCCCTCTGGGTTGGGGGTTAGAGGCTGCAGCTCAGCCTTAATTTTGGAACTGGGGCTGGTGAAAATCAACTGTTGTTTCTCTACTGTCCAGTCCCGCTTCTCTGCTTTCTGCCCTGAAGACTGGGCCCTGTTACTGGCTGCTATGTCCCAGCACTTCCAAGCAGGGCTGATCAAGGAAGTTGCTGTACCTTTACCCTTTCCCTCCTCCTGCAAGGAGCTCCAGAGGCTGCAAGAGGCAGCTTCTTTATTTGTCCCAGTCCACTGAATGACATCCAGGGTTCTGACCTGTGGTAGCTCTTATACCAGATCCCACGCTCAGATGGCCTGGTGTGCAGTTTTGGTGTTTTTGTTTAGATTTAGATGTACAGCTTATTGTTGTTTCAAGGAGAGAGATCTGAGGATGTCTCTCACTCTGCCATATTTCCCCAGAATCTCACAAAATACTCTCTTCAATAAAGTATTCCTTACTGTATTTAACAACTGCCATGAATAATGTCCTTAAAACAATACAAGAGCAATGAGATTTTGTGGGCATTTGACAATAAAAAGAACATATATATCACAAGAGATAAATAATTTTTTCCTCAATCAAGAAAACTATTACTTCTCTAAGACTTTTTGCTTCTATAATAAAGTGTTCATTCTCTAATTCAGTCTTTTCTACACACATTGAAGTATTCTTCAAATCACTATTCTCTTTTTGTCATTGAAAACTAGCCTTTAGCCCTTAATTTCTGCCAAGTTTGAAGTAGCTTGACTCAAATATTGATAAAAGGAGCTTAATGTAAAGGTGTTGAATCAGAGATTCAGAACTGAATTCCAGATTCAACATGGTAGAACCAGAAATAGAGGTTTAATTGTATTTTCTAGTATATATGTGCCAGGATATATTTTAAGCATGGGTGTCCTCCTCATGATTATTAAAGTTAAGAGTAAATTAAGTAATAATCAAATAGCTGGAAGAAGTGTTTCTTCCAATATCTATTTTTCCAATATCTATTTTTATGTATTTCAAAGACTATGTTTGTTTCAACATTACCCTTAAAGATTCTCAGCCCTGAATTTTTCTAAGACAATATAATTTAGTTAGCATATATACAGCAAACATTCAATGACTCATATTTATATAGAGTATAACAGTTATGTTACTTCAAATCTAGTAAATTCTATTGCATTAGCTTACATTTGGCTATTATAACAAAATGAAATGGTAATTTTTGAAAATCCTAGAGAAATTGCAATTTAAAACATTTAAAGTGTTTTTTTGTTTATTTTTCTGATTAAAAAAGTAATATGCACTGTTTATCAAATTTTAACTTAAAACAGTGGAGTAATATGTAAGGCAAAAAAATGAAAGTGATTTGCAACTTCCACCCCAAATAACCATTTAAATTAGCATTTTTCACAGTGGCCAGAACAATACTCAGCCTTAGGAAGAGATAAAATACTGCCATTTGCGACAACATGGATAGACCTTGAGATAATCATGCTAAGCAAAATAAGTCAGAGAGAAAAAGTTGAAAATCACGTGATATCACTTATATGTGGGATATAAACCTAAAAGCAACAGATGAACAAGGGGAAACAAACAGAGACTCATGGACATGGACAATAGACTAGTGGGTACCAGAGGGTAGGAGAGAAGGGGTGGTAGATAGGATAAAAGGGGTCAACTATGTGATGACAGAAAGAATTCTAACTGTGGAAGGTAAACACACAATGTAAATATATATATGCCTTACTGTTAAAATGTACAGCTGAAACTTACCAGATTTCATTAACCAATGTCACTGTAAAAATTAATTAATGAAAAAATAATAAATAATACATACATACATACATAAAAAAAGAAATAAAATAATATTTCAAACTCTGGCCAACAGAAGCAAATGGAGAGAACTTAGGCAGGGGATTTTTTTTTTCCCCAAAAAAGATCTTTTTTAAAAAAACATTTAAAAAGTATAAAAAGGGCAATAATATACAAGAAAACAATACTTTTCAATGTCAAAGGAGGAGAAAGAAATGTACAAAAATGTTCAACATAGATTAATTTCTAAACATTTACTGAAATTCAATTGGGTTTTCAATTTAGTAATGAAGGCACAGTCTCCAAATTATTTATATACTAATTTTATTTTTCCAAATACACAATTAAGCATAAATTCCTTTATTTTAAATAGGACAATTTGATTTGATCCACTCAAACAAATCTAGAATATTCATGAACTAATTAATATTGTTTGAATTTTTCATGTCTTAGATTTATTCTACTGCTCCATTTAGATAACTTAGCTTAGACCCTATAAACACATTATAATTTCACTGTATATTACATTGGCAATAATTAACTTTAAAATATTAAATTTGGATCTATATATTCAATGCAATCTCTATCAAAATACCAATGACATTTTTCAGAGAGCTGGAAGAAATAATCCTAAAATTTATATGAAACCATTAAAGAACCCGAATAGCCAATGCAATCGAGAAAGAACAAAGTTGAAGGTATCACACTACCTAATATCAAACTATGCTACAAGGATACAGTAATCAAAACAGCATGGTATTGGCATCATTACAGATACATTGATCAGTAGAACAGAATAGAGAGCCCAGAAATAAGTTCACAACTATATATTCATTTAATATATGACAAAGGAGGCAAGAACATACAATGCGGTCAATAAATGGCGTTGAGAAAAATGGACAGATATATGCAAAAAAAAAAATGGTACTGGACCATCTTCTTACACTGTATGAAAGAATAGACTCAAAATGGATTAAATGCTTAAATATAAGACTTGAAACCATAAAATTTCCAGAGGAAAACATAGGCAATAATCTCTCTGATACTGCTACTAGTAATTTCTTTTTGGACATATCTCCTCTGGCAAGGGAAACGAAATGTGAATAAACAAATAGAACTACATCAAACTAAAAAGTATTTGCAAAACAAAGGAAACCATCAACAAAATGAAAAAAAACAACCTACTGAATGGGAGAAGATATTCACTTATGAAATATTGGGTAAGGGATTAATAACCAAAATATATAAAGAACTCATACAACTCAACAACAAGAAAACAAACCAATTGAAAAATGTACAGAAAACCTGAATAGTTATTTCTCCAAAGAGAACATACAGATGGCCAATAGACATATGAAAAGATTCTTAATGTCACTAATCATCATAGAAATACAAATTAAATACAAAAAAGATATCATCTCACATCTGTCAGAATGTCTATCATCAATAAATCAAAGAACAACAAGTGTTAGCAAGGATGTGGAGAAAAGGGAACCATCAAACATTGTTGAGGAGATTGCAAATTGATACAACCACTATGGAAAATATTCTGGAGGTTTCTTAAAAAATTAAAAATAGATCTACTTTTTGACCCAGTAATTGCAATTCTGGGTATTTATCTAAAGAAAACAAAACAATAATCCATAAAGATCTATGCATCCTTATGTTCATGGCCACATTATTGGCAATAAACAAAATATGGAAACAACATAAATGTCCATCAATAGACAATTAGATAAAAAAGTTATGGTTCATACATACAATGGAATATTACTCAGCCATTATAAATGAAATCCCACTATTTGCAACAACATGGATGGAATTAGAGGTTATTATGCTCACTGAAATAAGTCAGAGAGAGAAAGACAAATACCATATCAATTCACTTATATGTGGAATCTAAGAAACAAATAGAACAAACTAATCAAAAATAGAGTCACAAATATAGAGAACAATCTGGCGATCATTTCATAAATTATATAAATGTTTAACCAATGTACTGTATACTTGAAACTAATAATAAAATAATTTGTTTTAAGTATTTTTAAGGAAAAAATATTAAATTTGGGTATTCTGGCAGCATTTTTATTTTTCTTAAGATGTGATGGAACTGTGTGGTGAAGCTATGCACTAAAGTGAGAATGTTCAGGGTAATTATGGGTAATTCATATATTTCAGGTCTACCAGGAGCTCAGAGAAATAAAAATTTGACATTTTTTTCAATAAAATTCTTGTATAACTACTACTGAAAACATAATGAAAGTTGAAAAGAAGGCAAAACTTTCTAAGAGTATGAAATCAACATAGTAGCTTCATAGAAAAGCTTTAGGTTATTTATGAACTGATTACCATAACTGATTACCATAATTATAAAAACAGATATAGAAGAAAAAGATTCTCAACTTTTTTGATGAATTGTCAGTAAAAATGTGTGAAGATAAGCTTTAGGTGATTTCATCTTTATTTGAGCTACATTTCTTCTTTAATTTATTTAGATAGAAAGAATGTTTCTTATATACTAGAATGTTTATGTTTCATATCATTCACAATAAATTGCTTTAGTTGAACAAAATATAAACAACAAAAATTTTAATAGAAATTTTATTTTATTAATTTTTAAAATTAAATAATTTATCTTTTATGGTGACATTGGGTAATGAAATCCAATAAGTTTTAGCTGTACACTTTAACAGTAAGGCATATGTATATTTACACTGTGTGTTCTCCTCCCATATTTAGATTTCTTTCTGTCACCACATATTTGACCTCCTTTACCCTGTCTACATCCCCCACTCCCCATACCTTCTGGTAACCACTAGTCTATTGTCCATGACCCTGAGTCTCTGTTCGTTTGTCCTGTTCATTTGTTGTTTTTAGGTTTATATTCCACATATACACATAAGTGATATCACGTGATTTTCAAATATCTGTCTGGCTTATTTTGCTTAGCATGATTATCCCTAGGTCCTTCCATATTGTTGTAAATGGCAGTATTTCATCTTTTCTTATGGCTGAGTAACATTTCATTGTATGTATGTACCATATTTTATACAACTAGTACAAGTGTTTTAAGGACTGACACAGAAACTATGGAGAAATTCAGTAGAAAAATAAATTTTCACTGGGTATGTGTAGTAACCAGAATAATCTTCCCACTCCCCCAACCCCAAAAATCCACATCCTAATCATCATAATCTGTGAATGTTATATTACATAGAAACAGGGAATTAACCTTTCAGATAGAATTAAGTTCTTAATAAAATGACCTTGAAATAGAGAGATTATCCTGGATTATCCAAGGGGGACCACTGTA
>NW_006433133.1:1559016-1562742 GCF_000325575.1 Pteropus alecto | reverse complement strand
TTACTTACTTACTTACTTATTTATTTAATTGAAGAAATGATTTAAAATTGTTTTCTCCCAGTATACCTACCCATTTATACCTATTTGTTTGTTGGAAGCTTTTTCTCTCAGATCAGGAATGAGATAAAAATATCTAATCAAACCACTCTTATTCAACATAGTTTTGGAAATCCCAGCAATAGAAATCATGGAAAGAAAACAAATAAAAGATATATAAATCATAAAGGAAGAAGTAAAATTGTCTCTGGAGGTTACATTATTTTTTATATAGAACAACTAAAACTCTACTAAAAGCCTTTTAAAATTAATAAATAAATTCAGTTAAGTTGCAAGTTACAAAATCAATATACAGTAATCTGTAGCATATCCATATTTCTGAAAAAGAAGAAAGAAAACAATTCTATTTACCATAACATCAAAATACAAAAATACTCAGGAATAAATTTAAAGCATGGAGATGTAAGATATGTACAGTGAATAGTATAAGACAACGATGAAGGAATTGAAGACAAATAAATGGAAAAGTATGTTGTGTTCATGGATTATAGAAATTGATATTGTTAAAATACCCATTTTCCCCAAAGTTATCTATGTACTCAAGTGCAATTCCTATTACTATCCCAAGGACATTTTTTTTTTTACAGAGACAAACAAACAAAAAAACAATTCTGAAGATCGTATGGAGCCACAAAAGACCCTGAAGGGTGAAAGAAATTCTGAGAAAGAACACAGTTGGAGGCATCACACTTCCTGATTTCAATGTATAATACAAAGTTATAGCAATCATACCAGTATGGTACTGGCATAAAAACAGACATAGACCAATGGAACAGAATACAAAGCCCAGAAATAGACCCGTGCATATACGGTCAGTTAATACTTGCCAAGGGAGACATGCATATTGGAAAAAAGATAGTCTAATAAATCATGCTGGGATAACTAGAGATTCACATGCAAAAGGAAGAAACTGCAACCCTATCTTTCACCACTAACAAAAATTAACATGAATAGATGAAAGATTTCAGTGTAAGACTTGAGTACATAAAACTCTTAGAAGACGATGGTTTAAAAGCTCTTTGACATTTTTTTGACAATGATTTTATGGATATGACACGCAAAGCACAAGTCACAAAAGCAAAAACTAGGATTACATCAAACTAAAAAATTTGTGCCCAGCAAAAGAAAAGATTAACAAAATGAAAAGACAACCTATAGTGTGGGAGAAAATATTTACAAACCACATATTGATTAAGGGGTTAATATGAAAAATATATGATACACATATAACTCAATAACAAAATAAAATTACAATTAAAAATCAACAAAGGACCCGAATAGACATTTTTCCAAAGAAGACATCCAAATGGACAGCAGGTACATGAAAATGTGCTGAAAACTATTAATCATCAGGGAAATGCAAATAAAAAATACAAGATATAACCTCACCCTTGTTGGAATGGCTATTATCTAAAAATAAATAAATAAATAAATAATTGATAAGGGATTACAAAGATGTGGAGAAAAGAGAACACTTGTGCACTGTTGGAGAGAATATAAATTGGTACAGCCACTATGGAAAACAGTATGGGCTTATCAGAAAATCAAAAATAAAACTTCGATATGATCCAGTAATCCAACCTCTGGATATACATCTGAAGGAAATAAAGTCACCATAGAAGAGATATCGGAACACCATGTCCATTGCAACACTATTTATTATAGCCAAGATATCGAAACAACCTACGTGTCTGTCAACAGGTGAATAGATAAAGAAAATTTGAATAATATTTATTCATAAAGGTGAATAAAACCCTCTCATTTGGGACACCATGAATGAAATTTAAGGATATTATTCCAAGTGAAATAAGTCAGATAAAGACAAATACTGTATGATTTTTGTGTTAACACTTATGTGTTAAATCTCAATAAACTCAACTCAGAATCTGTGAACAGATTGCCAGTTGCCAGGGACAGAGAGTATGGGTTGGGGAAAATGGGTGAAGGCCATCAAAGAGTAGAAACTTCCAGTTATAAATAAAGGGGTTCTGAGGACGTAATGTACATCATGGTGACTATAATTAACAATACTGTATTTTAATTTTGAAAGCCGCTAAGAGAGTGAATTTTAGAAGTTCTCACAACACAATAAAAATTGTAACTTTGTGAGGAGATGAATGTGTTAACTAAACTTATTTTGGTAATAATTTTGTAATATATATGTATATCAAATCATGACATCACATAGCTTAAATTTACACATTGTTATATGTTAATTATATCTCAATAAAACCGAACAAAAACTGATAAAAAGTTTGCTTAAGATGTATGAATTTCACTTTCTATAATTTATTTTTCCAAAAAGTTGTTTTTAAAAACATATTGTAGAATTATTTTCATGTGTATATTTGTGTGTATGTGTGTGTAAATAATGTTAATAGGAACATAAGATTTGTATTGTATATGTTTTTAATTGTACTAACATTAATGAATGCTTAGTGCGATTACGTATTTTATAATATATGTAATTCTATATTTGAATATCCTTGTACATGCATCTTTGCACACCTTTGAAATTTTCCTACCGATAAAATTTTCTATTTATGTTAACTTTCTACAAATAGAATTTTTCAGTCAATGAATATATATAATTTTTATGCATATTGCCAAAATGTTCTACAGCAAAATCAAAACAATTTACACTCTAATCAACAGTGAATGAAATCGTCTACTTTCTCATCCTTTCACCAATATATTGGATAAACAATGATAATTCATTCTGGTTTAATTGATATTTACTTGATTAGTAATGAAATCAAACAAGTTTATAACTTTTTTGTCATTTGTATTTTTTTTTACTTTTTTTTTTACAATTATCTGTACTTGTCCTTTGCACGTTTTCCTGTTGAATATTTTTCTCTTTTGAATAGTATAGTAGATTTTTACATGTATAATATGTAACAGCTTTATCATATGTAAATTTTCCCAGTAAATTATTTGCAGTTAAATCCTGCTTATTTTTATTTGGGAGCATACAGCATGTAACTGCTTAATATGTTCATATAACATAATCTATCAGTCTTTTACTTAATGGTCTCTACCTTTAATGTCATACTGAGAAAGGCCATTGCCCTCCTCTTTATATATAAATATTAGCCAATATTTTCTGGTTCTTTAAAATGTTTTCATTTTATAGCTTTGTTTATTTATTCTATCTTTAATTTATTTGTATATGAAGAATGTATGGTTATATGAGGAAGAAATTTTAACTTTTTGTCAAATTATCAACTAGTTTTCCTAGCACCACCTAGAAAATGATCCATTTTTTCCCATTTATTTTAAGATACTTTTAGTATATACTCAAAGTTTGCATGTACTTGAGTCTGCTCCTGGACTTTCTACTCTATTCAAAAATTTTGTTCCTGCAGCAACAAGATTATAAGATTTGATTTTTTTTCCTTTTAATAGAATGTTTTGAATGTGCACTGCTAATTTTTTGTTGTTCTTAAAACATGTCCTGACTCTTTAGTCATTTTAATTTCAATTAAGCTTAATATTTTCCCTCTTTTTTAAAAAGATTGTTTATTGGGGTAACATTGGTTAACACAATTATATAATTTTCAGGTGTACATTATAATTTAATATCTATATTCTATTGTGGGTTTACCACCCAAAGTCCAGCTTCCTTCAGCTACCATATATTTGATCCCCTTTACCCATCACCCTCCC
>NW_006433133.1:1554934-1558557 GCF_000325575.1 Pteropus alecto | reverse complement strand
TATACGCGTGTTAGTATGAAGAAAAGAGTATGGATACTGGAAAGGCGAAAGGAGGCAGATCTCTTTAGCTTCTCAATTTCAGAGAATAGATATGAAGAGGTATCTCATTGTGGTTTTGATTTGCATTTTCCTACTAGCTAACGATATTGATCATCTTTTCAAATATTTATTGGTCATTTGTATGTCCTCTAGGGAGAAGAGTCTGTTCAGGTCCACTGCCCATTTTTGATTGAATCATTTGGTTTTTTGTTGTTGTTATTGAGTCATATGAGTTCTTTGTATATTTTGGATATTAGGCCCTTATCGGAGGTGTTGCTTGGAAACATATTTTCCCATTTGGATGGTTGTATTTTTACCTTGTTGATGCTTTCTTTTGCTGTGCAGAAGCTTTTTAGGTTGATGTAGTTCCATTCATTGATTTTTGATTTTACTTCCCTTGCCTTTGAGGCCAAATTCATAAAATCCTCTCTAAGTCCAAGGTCCTTGAGTTTAGTTCCTATGTTTTCTTCTACTAAGCTTAATATTTAAAATATTTTTGTCCTTCAGTAAATTCATTGAGTCTTCACCATGAGTCTCACATATTATTTAATTAGTTTTATATGTAGATACTTTCCTTTGTGTGTGTATGATAATGTAAAGGAGATATATTTGTTTAATTTAATGACTGTTTATTCTTGATTTTTAATATTAATTTATATCAAGAAATTAAATTAATTTAAAAAGCTCTTTTTTGTTTATGTTTTCCTTGTATGCAGTCATATTATCTGCAACTAATGGTAGTTGATAGATATACCTATTATTTATTTATTTATTTATTTATTCATTTATTTATTTGACCTTATCACATTGATAAGTCTCCAAGATACATTTTTATAGTATAATCAAGTTCCTATTACATCCCATTATCTTTTATTTCCTTGACTAAATGGCAGTGAATGTAGTACTTTTTAAGCAAGTTATTGTTTGTTTTATATTTAGAATAGATATTTTTATTACATCAAGAATGATTCTTTTAATGAATGTTAAAAATTTAATTTTTCTAACTGAGAATGGATTTGGAATTTGTCAAATACATTTATCAAATATATAGTATATTTTACTACTATCATGTGGTTTTTGTGATATGCTAATGTAATTATGTTAAATTAAGCTTCCTAATATTTTTCCATTCGTGCTATTCTTTTCTAAGGAGTCCTGAGGAGGTATTTCTAGTCTTTTAAATCAGTCATAAAATTGTTATAATAATAGGGTTTATCCCCTAATATTTTCATAAAGACTGAATGCTAAAATACATATAAGATTGTTAGAAAAGTGCCAGGCGCACAGCAGTTACTCAATAAATGTTAGCTACCATTTTAGTTTTTACTTCCTTCATGCTTTAAAAATTATTCCTTACTTCTAAGATTTCTCATCATTTTATCTACTTCATTTTTTTTTCTACTCTCAGCCATTATCTTAGAAGAGTCACATTTATTTTAGTCTAACTTTAATAGATGCCTCTTCATACACTCAACCTCTTTAGAGGTTCTTTTCCGGATCTTCTCTAGCTCTGACATTGTTAGATGTGATGACCAGAGTTTTAAACAGTATTCTTGATGAGTTGATATCCTCAAAAGAAAAATATTTTTAGTGTCTATAGCATTTCCTGATCATATGCAATACTTTTCTTGCCTTGGTAAGCATATCAACACTTCAGGACTATATCTTCTGGAAATAGTATATCAGAATGTTTGAAATCATAATTTCCTGAAGGCATATTTGATATCTCTAGACACATATCCAAGATTCTGTGCTTGAATAAGAATTTTCCTACAATAGGAGGATTTTTTTTGTTATTTATTTTAAAGAAAATTAATAAAAAGCCCAACTGTGGGCAGGATTACACTAATTCAGTATTATTTCTCACTTGGTCAGTTTTTAAAAAGATTTGTAAAGGCCAGGAAGTAAGTTTTACAAGATAGAGGAATTGGAAATTTTATATAAATTTGTATGTAAAATTGTATAAGATATTGTAAGATGTGAGTCCTTATTTATCTTTTGGTTATTTCTGTCTGTAGATTATCACTTCAGAGATTCAAAAAGAATAGTTTCTTAATTAAATATTATCCTTTAAAAATGTTTTGCAGCAATACTAAATGTAAAAATCTTTAAGGGACAGTTTAACTTTTTTTCAAAACAAATCAAAGAATCAGCATTTTAGACATGGAAAAGTTATCAGAAGTTGTCTATCCCAAGTCACATATATGGAAACTGAGGACCAGAAAATATACGTAACTTAGCTGATGTCACACAGATGAACAAGTATCAAGATAAAACTTATGTGTGCTGACTCTCAATTTATTGTCTTTATTAAGCAACAATAACTGATCAAATTAGTTAATTATAATAATAAATTATTTATAATTAGAAAACAATAACAGAATTGATATGGAGGGAAGAATGCTACAACACAAGTTAAAATGACCAAAGGGGTACAATTATATCAACAGGAGTTAATAATGAGGTAGAGAGGTTTATATGTTGTTACGTGCTTCAAAGTCACAGGCAACTTCAATGACACAAAACAATACTTATATACCTAGAAAGTTGTACTGAAATGGATCTTAGACTGAGAAGGACAAGTATTTGTATGTAGGAGCTATAAGTGAAATTAATTTTGAAATCTTAGAAGGAGGTTTGTTCTTTAAAGGATTCTTATAAAAATGATACAAATATCGATTATTTTATAAAATGAACAAACTAAATGTGTGCTTATCTAAGTGTGGTTTGTTTGACCAGCTGCATTAAAATCAAAGAGGGTTCTTTTTAAATAAGCAGTTTCTTAGACCTCAATCCTGAAGCCCATCTCGGAACTACAAAATTAGAAGCTATGGGGACAGGGCCTGTCTAGGATTGCATTTTATGGTCACCACACACACAACACCACCAACTTGATTCTCTTAAAGTATAATATTTGAGGGCCTCTAAATTAGTTTAAGAAACATTTATAAACATATATATTAAAAATAGAGCAAGGTGATGTCAGAATTATGGCGACATAAGATATTCTGCCTTTTAATCCCTCCATTTTAAAAAACAAATAGACATCCATTCATGACCAAATATACCTTGTGTGCATTGTGGGATCTAGCACCATATCCCAAGAGATCCTGGAAGAATCTTGCTGATCTATGCATCTGGTAATAGGAAGGAAGACCTCAGTATGAGTTTTGGAACCAGCAGAGCCAGCAAAATTGCCCAGAACCCTCTTATAATAATTGGGGAAAAATCTGGAGTGATAACATAGGCAGTTACCCATACAGGAGAGAGAATTTGCAAAAGTCTAGCCTTCTTAAGGGCAGATTCTAGCATGGGATTGGAGAGAAAAATAAAAGGATTTGGTCACAACAGTAAGATAAACTTTCCCAGCACCCCTTTCCCCTCAAGGAGACATTGCACAAGGCTGTTCTATCCAGAGGTGGTGACCTCTCCCACAGAGGAAAAAAATAGCAGTTACTTCCTGGCTATCTCAGTTGTGTGGGTCATGGCTGGAGAAACCCATTTCTCTCTAACAGCACTCAAGAGTACTGAGGCAGGACCTCTGTGACTGCAGGAAGGGAAGCTATTGAAAAAGGCAGGGGTAA
>NW_006433133.1:1541750-1554894 GCF_000325575.1 Pteropus alecto | reverse complement strand
AGCTTCTGGGAGTACAACACCCAGGGATTTCCCTACTAGGTTCATTGGCACCCCAAACACTCTGAGTGCTGAACTCACAGCTCTTCTAACTATGTGGTTGGCTCCTTGTCCATCTTTCTATATGCTACGGTACTTAAGAGCTCCAGTAGACAGGGGGCATACTCAGAAAACAGGCATGGTCTGTGGGCAAGGGAGAAACCACAAACTTGAACTATAACACCATCTTCTGGAAAACAAAAGAGAAGTTTTGATTAGCAACCTGGTGAGTTATAAGAACCTGTGAGGAAATAAAAGTTTAAGAATTCTTTCACAAGAGGGAGCAAGAAGAGTGGAGCAGGTATACTCATACACAGATAAAGAAAACTCAGATAATTGCAGCACCGTCTAACAGAGTACCCCCATATGAAGGCAACTAGTAAAGATTTAAGGTGTCTGCTACTTCAACTGTGAAAGCAGCAACACAAAACTATAAGGAGCATAAAAACAATCAAGAAAACATACCATCACAAGAAGAAATAATAATTCTCCAATAACCAATTTCGAAAGCATGGAATTTTGTGAATAATTCAAAATAGCTGTTTTGAAGAAACTCAATGATTTACAAAGGAACAAAAAACAATTCAGCAAAACCTAGAAAAAAATGATCAAAATGAAATGTTAACAAAGATAAAAAACATAAAAAGGAACCAAACAGAAATTCTGGAGCTGAAGAACTCAATGAATGAAATGAAAAATGCAGTAGAGAGCATCTGCAACAGGATAGAGTAAATGGAAAATAGAATAAGTGAGTTAGACGATAAAAAATTTAAAATACCCAGGTTGAGGAGAATAAAAAAAAGAATGTAAAAGAGCCAAGAAAGCCTGAGAATCTATGTCTGAGAATCTATCAGAAGAACACGTATTAGAATAATTGGGATTCTAAGAGGAGAAGAGAGGGAGAAAAGAGCAGAAAAATATATTTAAAGAAATGACAGCTGAAAACTTCCGAAACCTGGGATGAGAATTGGACATCCAAATTCATGAACTAATAGAATAACCTATTATCTCAATGCAAAAATACCTTCACTAATACGCATTGTAATAAAACTGTCAAAAATTACGTATAAAAAAGAATTCTAAAACCAATCAGGGAAAAGAAGATTGAAATATACAAAATACCCTTTATTAGGCTATCAGCAGTTTTTTCAATAGAAACTATCCAGACCAGAAGTGAATGGAATGGATATTCAAAATGCTGAAAGAAAATATTTGCCAGCCAAGCATACCCTGTCTGCAAAGTTATTCTTCATATATGAAAGAGAAATAAAGGCTGTCCTAGATAAGCAAAAACTGAGGGAGTTCATCATTAGTAGGTCTGTCTTGTAAGAAATACTGAATGGAGTTCTTCAAGATGAAATAAAAAGATGCTAAATAGTGACATAAAAACATACAGAAGTATCCAATACACTGGAAAAGGTAAATGTACAGTCAGATTTAGAAAACTCTTCAACAAATGGTGTTGGGAAAACTGCACAATCACATGCAGAAAAATGAAATTGTATGCCTGTGTTACACCATTCACAAAAGTTGACTTGAAATGGATTGAAGATTTAAACATAAAATTTGATACCATCAAATTCCTTGAAGTAAACATAGGGAGTTATCTACTTGACATGACATTGGGCAATGACTTTTTTGGATATGACATGCAAAGTAAAAATCAACAAGTGTGACTACATCAGATTAAAAAGTTTATGCACAGCAAAAGAACAATCAATGGACTGGAAAAGCAACCTACCAAGTGGGACAAAATGCTTGCAAACCATATGTTAGATAAGTGGTTTATAACCAAATTTTTTAAAGAACTCATACAATTCAATAACAAAAATTTGATTAAAATGGGCAGAAGAACTAAATAGACATTTTTGCAAAGAAGATAATCAGATGGCCAGCAAGTATATGTAAAGGTGTTCAACATCACTAATCATTATGGAAATGCAAATTCAAATTGTAAGGTGACATCATGTCGCATCTGTTAGAATGGCTATTGTTAAAATGGCAATATATAAATGTACTGAGGGGGATATGGAGAAAAGAGAACCCTTGTACTCCGTTGGTAGAAATGTAAATTGTTATATCCACTATGGAAAACAGTATCGAGGTTCTTCAAAATATTAAAAATTGACCAACCACATGATCTAGTAATTCCATTTTGGGCATATACCCAAAGTAAATGAAAATAAGGTAGTTAAGTGATATACACATCCCCATGTTTATTGCAGCATTATTCACCATAGCCAAGATATGGAAACAGCCTAAGAGTCCTCCACCAGATGAATGAAGATTCCATTGTATGTACCACACAGAGAGCTACATACAAAGGAATATTATTCAGCCTTGAGAAAGAAGAGCTTGCCATTTGTGACATCATCGATAGACCTTGAGGGTATTATGCTAAGTGAGATAAGTCAGACAGAGAAAGACAAATGGTGCATGATCTCATATATATGTGGAATCTAAATAAGCTGAACTGGTAAAAATAGAGTAGAATGGTGGTTACCAGAGGCTGGGGTGAGATGAGTGGGGGGATAAGGAGTATGTTGTTTAAAAGAACGTCTTAAAACTAGTAAATAAGTAGTCCTGGAGAGCCAATGCACAGTATAATGCTTATAGTCAACAATACTGTATTATAAACTTCAAAGTTGCTAAGAAACAAGAACTTATTTTTTCCCACCACAAAGAAGAAATGATAATCTAGTGATGTGATAGAAGTCTTAACTTACATTACAGTGGTTATCATTTTGCAATCTACGAATGTATCAAATCAAAATGTTATAGCCTTAAACTTCCACTATATTACATGCCTATTATATTTCATTTTTTAAAGAAGTGGAAAAAAAAAAACCCACTAAGAATGCTGAAGGCTAGACTCAATGGTGAAAAGCTGAAACTCTTTTCTGTCAGATCAGGAACAAGGCAAGGATCCCCATTTTTGTCACTTATTTCAACATAGTATTGGAATTCCTAGCCAGAGAAATTAGGCAAGAAAAAGAAATAAAAGGCAATAAAATTGGAAAGGAAAAAGTAAAACGTTCACCATTTACAAATAACATATTATATATAAAAAAATCTAAAGACTCTATGAAAAAACTTGTAAGAACTAATAAATAAATTATGTAAATTTGCAGTTTAATAAAGCAATATACACAAATCTATTGCATTTCTATATACTAATAACAAACTATATGACAGAGAAATAAAACAATTCTCTTTATAATTACCTCAAAAAGAATAAAATACCTAAGAATAAATTTAACCAAGGAAGTGAGAACTTGTATTTTGAAAACTACAAGACATTAATGAAAGAAACTGAAGAAGACAAAAATAGATCTGTGCTCATGAATTGAAAGAATCAATATTGTTAAAATATCCATATTACCCAAAGCAATTACAGATTCAATGTAATGCCTGTCAAAATTCCAATGGCATTTTCAAAGAAATAGAACGAATCATTTTAAAGTTTGTATGGAACCACAAAAAAATCCAAATATACAAAGCAATCTTGAGAAAGAAGAACAAAGCTAGAGGCATCACACTCTCTGATTTAAAACTATATTACAAAGATATTGGAATTAAAACAGTATGGTATTGACATAAAAACAGACATAGATTAAACAAGGAACAGAACAGAGAACCAAGAAATAAACCCATGCTATATGAACAATTACTATATTACAAAGGCGGCACGAATACACAATAGGGGAAAGAACAGTCTCTTCAATTAATGGTGCTGGGAAAACAGAAGAGCCACATGCAAAAGAATGATGCTCACCACTATCTTACACCATACCCAATAATTAACTCAAAATGTATTAAAGACTATAATGTAAGACCTGAAATCACAAAACCCTTATAAGTAAACATAGGCAGTAAGCACTTTGACATAGGTCTTGACAATGATTTTTTTTGGATAAAACATCAAATGCAAAAGGAATAGAAATAAAAATAAACAACTGGGATTGCATCATACTAAAAAGTTTCTGCACTGCAAAGGAAACCATCAACAAAACGAAAGGTAACCTACTGAATGAGAGAAGATATTTGTAAATTGTATAAGGTGTTACTAACCAACATATGCAAGGAACTCATACAACTTAATATCAAAAAAAATTCTGATAAAAAAAAAAAACAGGCAGAAGATTTGAATAGACATTTTTCCAAAGAGGCCATACAGATGGCTAACAAGTACATAAAAAGATGCTTAACATCATTAATTACCAAGAAATTGCAAATTAAAACCACAACGAGATATAATCTCACACCTGTTGGAAGGGATATTATCAAAAAGACAAGAAATAATAGGTGTTGGTGAGGATGTGGAGAAAAGGTAACCCTCATACACTGTTGGTGGGAACGTAAATTGGTGCAGCCACTATAGAAAACAATATGGAGGTTCTTTAAAACATTAATAATAGAACTACCATGTGATCTAGTAATTCCACTTTTGGATATTTATCTGAAGAAAATGAAAACATTAACCTAAAAAGATTTATGCACTCCATGTTCATTGCAGCATTATTTACAATAGTGAAGATATGAAAACAACCTTAGTATTCATCCATCCATGGACGAATGGCTAGAGAAGATGTGGTGTGTGTGTGTGTGTGTGTGTGTGTGTGTGTGTGTGTGTGTGTGTACACATACACATATTAATATATATGTGTGTGTATATTCATATATATGTGTGTATACATATATTTATAATATATAATGAAATCTTCAGCCATAAAAAAGAAAATCTTGCCACTTATGACAACATGGATGGATTTTGAGGGTATTATACTAGATGAAATAAATCAGACAGAGAAAGACAAATACCATATGCTCCCTCTTATATGTGGAATTTAAAAGAAAATCAAGCTCATAGACACAGAGTTCAGATTGGTAGTTATCAGAGGCAGGGGGTGTTGGCGGGGTTGGAAAATGGATATACTTTTTAAAAAGAATGCTGAAAAAATTAAATTCTATTTAACTGAATTTTTAAATTAATGTGCCAATGAAAATTCTCTTTTTTAATGTTCCTTTTGATAGATTTTTCTGAAACTGTTTAATTCCTTATAAAATAGGCTATGCTGACCACATCTCTCCTGGTGTGGTATTTTACTACTATTCGGAATAAGAGATGGAACTGAGTCTGTTTATGAAAGTCGTAACATAGAATCCAAGTAGAAAATTTCATACCTATTCATATTTTTATTTGAAAATTTCAAATTTAAAATAAAACAAAGAAAAAATAAAATAAAACAAAGATAATTTACTTTGTGTTTTCAAAATGAACATGAATGTATTCTTGTAATACCACAACTGGTGTTCAAAAGAGTTCCATCACCCCCAAAATTCTCTCACACTGTAACTACAAAGTTACAGCCTTTTCCCACTTCTATCCCCTGAAAACCATGGATCTTTTTTCTGTTCCTATCATTTTACTTTTTCAAAATGCCATATAATGTTTTGTACAAAATATATAACCCTTAGAAACTGGCTTCTCTCAGTCAGAGTAATATTTTTGAAATTCATCTATGTTTTTTTCATAGATCAAAAAGTCAAATATTTTCATTGTTACGCCTCATTTGTTTTCCATTCTATTTACTTGTTAAAGGACATTTGGATTATTTCCAGATTCTTGATTATATATAAAGCTGCAGTGAATAATTATGTACAAGTTTGTGTATTGACATTTTTTTATTTCTCTTGAGTATATACATAGTAGTGGATCACTGAGTAAAGTGTAATTATCTGTAACTGGGGATGCCAATGGACTTGACTCCATTTGCATCCCTAAGCAGGAAGGAAACAATAGCTGTCCAAGACTGGATCTGGGTCACAGGGCTACTTTAGGGTGCACAATCAGATCTGAGGTCACTGGGACTTTTACCAGGAACTTGGGTGGGCATGGATCCTGTTTGCTCCTTGGGCAAAAAGGGCTGCCTCCAAAACCTTAGTATTGTTGATACTGGGACAAGGGTCTGCTTTAGGTCCATAAATAGTGGGTCTGTTACCAGGTGTGCAGAGAAGTTAGGCTCCACCTGGGTTTCTGGGCAGGCAGAATCATCTCCAGACCATGGCTGAATGTAGTAGAGTTGAATGACAAGGGACACTTGGTGACCACAGTTGGGAGTGAAAATGGCAGGCTTGCCAAAAGGAGCACATATGAGTGTACCTCCCATTGGGTCTCTGGGCAGAGGACTACACCTGGATCACAGATAAATAATGCTGGAGCTAGGCTGCTGGTCCCTTCAAGGTCCACGGTCAGGTCTGATTTTGGGAGACATATTACTGGGGACACAGAAAGGCATGGCTTTTCCCAAGTCCCTTGGCAATTGGGGCTGGTGGCAAGAATTTTGCCAAATAGGACTGGAGGCGAGTTTAAAAGGGAATGGGGCTCTTTTGGGTGCTCAGCCAAATCTATGTTCAGTGAGCTTGCTACCAGGGCATGTGCCTGCCTTCTGAAAGCAGCCTGGTTCAGCCTTGGGCTCCACTGGGATTTTGCAAACTCCTAATTGTATCCCAAGGCTCTCACAAAGGCACTTTTGTTTGAAGATGGCTGCCAAATAGTAGTTTCCTTTGGGGCAATGCAAACTGGCGACCTACGGCATTTTACTGCCATCACTCTTGGGTTCAATATTTCTTGAAATATGTGTTCTGTCCCTTTCATTTTTCTACTCCTGGGACTCTCATTATGTGCACATTAATATAAATGATGATGGACCACAGTTCTCTGGGGCTATATTCACTTTTCATTAGTTTTTTTATTTTTCTTTTCCTCAGTGTGGGTGATCATAACATAGTTCTATTTTTAATTTTTTGAGGAACCTCCAAACTGTTTTCTATTGTGGCTCTATTAATTTTCGATCCTACTAACAGTGCACCAGGGTTCCCTTTCCACCATATCCATGTCAATACTTGCTGTTTTTTGATTTATTGATGATGACAATTCTTAGAGGTGTGAGGTTATCTCATATATCTCTTTTAATTTGCATGTCTCTGATGATTGTGACATTGAGAAAGTATTCGTGTGTCTATTGGCCATCTGTATGTCCTCTTCGGAGAAATGCCTGTTCAGGTCCTCTGCACATTTTTTAATTGGATTGTTTGTTTGTTTGTTTTTTCGGTGTCAAATTATATGAGTTCCTTATAAATTTTAGATATCAACCCCTTATTGGATGTATTATAGATGAATATCTTCTATTCAGTGGGTTGCCTTTTCAATTTGTAGGTGGTTTTCATTGCAGTGAAGAAGATTTTTAGTTTGATTTAGTCTCATTTGTTTATTTTTCCTTGTTTCTCTTACCCAAAGAGATATATCAGAAAAAAAAAAATATTACTAAGAGCAATGTCAGAGAGTTTGCTGCTTATGTTTTCTTCTAGGAGTTTTATGGCTATGGGTTTTAATATTTAGGCCATTAATCCATTTCAAGTTTATTCTTATATATGGTGTAAAAAGTGGTCTAGTTTTATTTTTATTTTTTTGCATGTATCCGTCTAATTTTTCCAATACCATTCGTTGAAAAGACTGTCTTAACTTCATTGTATATTCTTGCCTCTGTTGCATAGATTAAACCATATAGGTGTGGATTTATTTCTGTGCTCTCTATTTCATTCCATTGATCTATGTCTCTGTTTTCATGCTGTTTTGATTACTATAGCCTTGTACTGTGGTTAGGTATCAGGTAGCATGATACTTCCAACTTTGTTTTTTCTTTCTTTTTTTTTGTCATGGCAATTCGGGGTCTATTGTAGTTTCATATAAAATTTTAGATTATTTGTTCTAGTTCTCTGACAAATGTCATTGGTATTTTCATAGGGATTGCATTGAATCTCTAGATTGTTTGGGTAGTATGGACATTTTAACGATGTTAAGTTTCTCTATTCATGAGCATGGTTCATTTTTTTACTTATTTGTATCTTCAATTTCTATCGTCAGAGACATAATTTTCCAAGTGCAGATCTTTTGCTTCCTCGTTTAAATTCTTTCATAGGTATTATTTTTTGGATACAGTTGTAAATGGCTTTGTTTTCTTAATTTCTCTTTCTGATAGTTTCTTATCGGTATATAAAATTGTGACCAATTTTTGAATATTAATTTTTGTATCCTGCAACTTTACTCACTTTGTTTATCAGTTCTAACAGTTTTTTTTTTATTTGGCGAGGGGAGGTTGCAAATCTTAGTGTTCTTCCTACATAGTATAATGTCATCTGCAAATAATGACAATTTTACTTCTTTCTTTCCAATTTGGATGTCATTTATTTTTTTCTTGTCTGATTGTTGTGGCTAAGACTTCCAATACTGTGTTGAATAGAAATGGTGAAAATGTACAACCTTTTCTTGTCCCTGATCTTAAGGAAAATGATTTTAGCTTTTCTCCATTGAGTAGGATGTTAGATATTGGTCTGTCCTATATAGATTTTATTATGTTGAGGTATCTTATCTCTATTCCTACTTTGTTGAGAGTTTTTGTCATAAATAGATGCTGAATTTTGCCAAATGCTTTTTTTTTTACATCTATTGATTTGATAATATAATTTTATCATTTATTTGTTAACGTGGTATATTACATTAATTGATTTGTGGATATTGAAATGACCTTGTATACCAGGAATAAATTGTACTTGATCATAGTGTATGATCTTTCTACTGTATTGCTGAATTTGGTTTGCTAATATTTTGTTGAGAATTTTTGTATCTTTTCATCAGGAATATCAGCCTACACTTTTTTTTTTTTTTTTTTTGGTAATGTCTTTGTCTGGTTTTTAAATCAGGGTAGTGCTGGCCTTATAAAAAGAGTTTGGGAGCCTTCTCTCATTTTGAATTTTTTGGAAACTTTGAGAAGAATAGGTATTATATCTTCTTTGAATGTTTAATAAAATTCACCATCTAGTCCAAGAGTTTAGTTTGTGGTAAGTTATTATTGATTACAGATTCAATTTTATTAGTAGCAATCGATTATTCTTTACTCAGTCTTGGAAGAGTATATGTTTTTAGGAAAGTATCCATTTTTTCCAGATTGTCAAATTCCTTGGCATATAATTGCTTGTAGTATTTTCTTATAATCCTTTGTATTTCTATGAAGTCAGCTCTTCTTTTATTTCTAATTTTATTTATTTTGGTTTTCTTTTTCTTGAGAAGTCTGGTTAAATTTTATCAATTTTGTATTTTTAAAGAACTAGCTTTTAGTTTCATTGATCTTTCACATCATTTTCTTAGACTCTATTTCATTTATTTCCACTCTGTTATTTCCTTCCTTCTAATTACCTTGAGCTTTGTTTGTAATTATTTTTCTAGTTTCTTTAGGTGTAAGGTTAGAATTTTTATTTGAATTTTTTTTCTTGTTTCTTGAGGTAGGTTTGTATTGCCATGAATTTCTCTTAGGACTGCTTTTGCTGTGTTCCATAGATTTGAGGTTGTGTTTTCACATTCATTTGTCTGAAGGTGTCTTTTGATTTCTTCCTTGATCTCATTTTTAACCCATTCTTTTTTTAGTAGCATATTGTTTAGCCTCAATGTGTTTGTGTATTTTTCAGTTTTTTTTTTTTTCTTGTAATCGATTTCTAGTTTCATACTAGTGTGGTGGAAGATGATGCTTGATATGATTTCAATCTTCTTAAATTTACTGAGACTTGTTTTGTGGCCTAACATGTGGTCTGTCCTATCATTTAAGGCTGTTGTTTTCTTGAGGATTTTCTTTCTGGAAGATCTGTTCATCGATGTTAATAGAACGTCAAAGTCTCCTACTATGTGTGTGTCACTGTTGATTTCTCCCTTTAAGTCAGTCAATACTTGCTTTATACATTTAGGTGTTTCTATGCTGGGTGCATGAAGTTTACTAGGATTATATCTTCTTGTTAAATTGATGTTTTTATCATCATGTAGTGTCTTTCTTTGTCTCTTATTGTAACCTTTGGTTTAATGTCTATTTATCTGATAGGTATTGCTATAGCTATTATTTTTTTAATTTCCTTGTTCATAAAATATATTTTCCATCCCTTTACTTTCACTTTGTGTGTCTTTTGATCTGAAGTAGGTCTCTCGTAGGCTGCATATATGTGGGTCTTGTTTTATTATTCATCCAACTACCTTATACCTTTTAATTGGAACACTTAATCCATTTCCATTTAAACTAATTATTGATAGGTACATAGTTATTACCATTTTATTATTCATATTTATGTCATTTTTTTCATCTCCTTCTTCTTCTTAAAGAAATCCCTTTAATATTTCTCATAATCCTGGTTTGGTGATGGTGAAATCCTTTAGCTTATTCTTGTCTGGGAAGCTCTTTATCTGTCCTTCAATTCTAAATAATAGCCTTGTTAGATAGAGTGATCTTAATTGAAGGTCTTTGCTTTTCACCACTTTGAATATTTCATGCCAGTCTCTTCTGTTCAGCAAAGTTTCTTTTGACAAATCAGCTGACAGTCTTATAGGTGCTTATTTGTATGTAACTAGCTGCCTTTTTCTTACTGCTTTTAGGATTCTCTCTTTGTCTTTAAACTTTACCATTTTAATTATGATGTGTCATGGTTTGGGTCTCTTTGGGTTCACCTTGTTTGGGACTGTCCTCACTTCTTGGACTTGTATGTCTATTTCTTTCACCAGGTTAGGAATATTTTCAGTCATTATTTTCTCAAGGAGTTTTCCAATACTTCTCTTTCTCTCTTCTCCTTCTGGTGCTCCTATGATGTGAATGTTGGTATCCTTGATATTGCTCCAAAGGTCCTTTAAACTATCCTCATTTTGTGGATTCTTTCTTATTGTTGCTGTTCTGATTGGGTGTTTTCTGCTACTTTGTCTTCCAAATCACTGATTTAATTTTTTGCTTCATCTAACCTACTGTTGATTCCTTCTAGTGTATTCTTCATTTCAGTTATTGTATTCTTTATTTCTTTCTGATTCTCTTTTTTTTTTTTTTGCGATCTCAATGTCTTTTTTAATGCTTATTATCTTTTTTGTTGAAGTTCTCATTAAGTTTTCTGAACATCTCTGTAACTAGTGATATGTACTCTGTATCTGGTAGATTGCTTGCCTCCATTTCATTTAGTTCTTTTTCTGGGTTTTCTCCTGTTCTTTCATTTGGGACATATTTCTTTGTTCCTCATTTTGGTTGCCCAGTTGTGTTTGTTTCTCTGTATTAGGTAGATCTGATACATCTCCCAGTCTTGACATGATGGTATATGTGGTAGGTGTTTTGTGGGGCTCAGTGGGGCAGTCTTCCTTGTCATCTGAACTGAGTGCTCCAGGATTGTCCCTTATGTGTTTGCAGGTGCCCTCCTTTTGTCACTGAGCTTGAATTGCTGTTGGTACATCACTTTGTGGAAATCAATCTCTGGCTGACTGTTTGTGAGATTTGACCATGCCCACAGTCTATGAGCTGCTGTGTAGTGGTTGATCCCATGGAGTGAGATTTGTCCCAGTGGGCTCTGGTGCTTGCCACGACCATCCTTTGGGTGTCCCGATTTGGAGGCTAATCAGGTGGTATTCTGTTGTGGTTTGAGGTCAGCCATAGGGTATGCTTGTTCTGGGAGTCTTGAGAGAGTCTCCTGTGCAGTCTAAGATCAGTTGCTCTCTGTGATAGGTCTTGGACTACCTGGTAGGAGCTATAAATCAGTCTGTGATTGGTTGCTGTTTTTGCTAGATCTAGAAGTGCCTGGGAAAGGCCACACTGTAATACGAGGTCATTGTTCATTACCGGGCTTGGGAAAGCTCAGCAAAAGGCCTAGAGAACCCCATTGCCTTATGTTTTTATATAATGGTATGCCACTGAAAATGCCTCAGATGATAAGGAGTTGGGTGGGCCGGGTTCACACAGAGTCATCAGCATCAGGCAAGTGGTGTTCAATAGGTTAATGTAGATTCAAATTTGATGACACTTCTGAGCCTGGGGCCACTCTGCAAAAGGCTTGGAGCACACCAGGGTCAATGGACATCTTCCTGGGTCCTGCAAACTCCCAAGAGTTGTCCAGGAAAGATTGCAGTGCCAGCCAACACTGACTTCCTGTAAGCTTTGAAAGAGCCTCTGGTGGCTTGCAAGTTGAGTGGAGTGGAGTCCATGGAAGTCACCAAATCTCTGCTAAGTTAGCTTCCTTGTTATCTAGTAATTGGACAGAGATTTCCTTAAATGATTTGAAATAATAACTCTCCCACTGTTTGCCTTGTGGTTCTGTATGTGGGGTGTGAGTGTGTGTGTGTGTGTGCGTGCACGCGTGCATCTATTCATTTCCCGGACAGGCATCTTACCCATATCCCTTAGACTTAATTTAATTGCTTATGAAGAACTTCAACATCAGCCAGAGGTGGGAGATTATGACTTTTCAGGGTTTTTCTGCATACGTGTGTCGTCTTCTAGATTCTTAAGAATATTTTAGACTTTTTCAAAGCCCCTACCGTCATTTCTTTCCCCATGTATTTTTAAGTATTTTTACCAGCTCTCATTTGACCTAATTATTATCACAATTTCAGGCAGCTATAATGTTAAAAAAAGTTGCCTTTTGTATTTTTCAGCCCATGCTCCCAGGGAAAGGGTTGTTTGCACTGAGAAATCTTTGAGTTAGGTAAGATAAATAAAACTCCTGTGAGCGAGAGTTCCAGTGAACTGATGTACAGTCAAATAATGACAGTTCTCTAGGAATGGGGCCTGTGGGGTGCTCTAAACCCAGTATTCTCCTTCCAGTGATTTTTAGGTTGCCAATTTTCACAGCTACCACAATTTCAAGGCTGTTGTATTTCAAGGCTACCATAGAATGTGAGAGATTAGAAAAGGACATTTTTAAATGTAAAAAAAAAAAAAAAATACTGTTTTTATCGATCCAAGCATTTTTTTCTTTATAAACACGTCTTGAAGTGGTGAAAACCTTTGGTTTTCAGAGTACTGAAAAAGTTGATTTTGACTATTTTTACTTGTGTCTTCATGGTTTTATGAACAGCAATTTTTCAGAAATCCTCATTTCTCTATTCCGGAGTAGGGGGTCATGAATCATTATTTTTGATGAGTCTGGTGAAACATCATTTTTATTTCTAAAAGTCTCATTTGATATTTGAAATATTTTTTCTTATATTTCTCTCCTGAAATTTTCTGTCTGTCTTTCTCTTTCTAGGTGATTTCACCTT
>NW_006433133.1:1531637-1541657 GCF_000325575.1 Pteropus alecto | reverse complement strand
ATATATATATATATACAGAATTTGGACCATCTCAGGATTGACGTCTGTTGATTGAATTTTCCCTTTAGAATTTGTCAGAATTTCCTAGTCTCTGCATAATGAACAATTTTGAATTGTTTCTTGGGAAGTTTTAATATAACATTCTGGGTCATTATAAAAAAAATCCTACTGAGAATTTTTAACTGTCAATTAAGCCAATTAGGTTTAGGCTACAAGATTCATCTTGCCTTCATTTGGCTATTGTTTCAATGTAAATCAAGTTTCCAAAGCTTTAGCAGTGTTATTTGGATTTGCCCACTCTGTGTACCACCCAGGGACCAGTCTAAGACATTTAGTATGTTGTACAGAGTCATATTTTATGCATACACATTTTGGATATGAGTTTAAAATTCTTTGGCAACTTTATGGGGTCTCATTTCCATGTTCCTTCTTCTCCCTGATCTCTCATATTCTCCATCGCACAAAGGTCCTGTTTCTTGGTTATCTCATTAGTAAACCAGGAATTCAAGGTGTTTTTTTCTCTGTGTTTTGTCACAAACTCCCCTTATCTGGCTCTGTCTATGGGGTCAAGTAGCAGGAGAGAGAGAGAGAGAGAGAAAGAGAGAGAGAGAGAGACAGAGACAGACAGACAGAAAGAGACAGACAGACACAAAGACATACAGATAGAAACAGAGAAACACAGAAAGACAGCGACAGAGAGAACAGCAGGCCTTCCCCCACCCTGCAATCTTTGGGTCATAGTTCATTTCATAATAGAGAAGGATTTTCCTTCCTCAGAGTTTTAATTGCCAGTTTGCCTGGTACTGCAGCACTATCACAGAGTTGTAGCACCTGGAATGGGGTTTGCTTGTAGACTAGGTTGGAAGAGAAAAAATACAAAGGATATCTACCACTCTTTCTGTCCCTTAGTCAACCTCCTTCCCTTAACTGAGCAGAAAGAGAGGATTTCTGTTAAATCTCTGACTGTACTTGGAGAAGTTCTAAGAATAGGCTCTATTTGAGTCCAAGTCAGGACTTACAAAAGTGAAAAAAATCTGCAACTCAATGCCAAATTTCCATTCTTCCAGTGCTGATTTCTTCCCCCAGTCTTCTTGCTACCATTTACTTTTCAGATGCCTCAGATAGCTGCTTCATTTAATCTGTTCAAGAATTTTAGTTGGATTCAGTAGGGAGAGCTAGAGTGCAGTATGTTTACTCCATCTTAATAGGAACTGGAAATCCCTTCAGTTTTCAAAACACTGAAAATCATATTATATTCATTTTTTTCTATTTTTAAATATAAACATTAAGCTTTAAATTTATTTAAGTTTTAAATCCCACATATAAGTGATATCATATGGTTTTCAACTTTTTCTGTTTGACTTATTTCGCTTAGCATGATTATCTTGAGGTCCATCCATGTTGTTGCAAATGGCAGAATTTCATCTCTTCTTGTGACTAATATTCCATTGTATATATGTACCACCGCTTCTTTATCCAACCATCTCTTGTAGGACACTTCAATTGCTTCCATGTCCTGGCCACCGTGAATAATGCTGCTGTGAACATCGGTGTGCAAATATCTTTTTGGATATGAGTTTTCAAGTCTTTGGGGTAAATACTCAGTAGAGGGATTGCTGGATCATATGGTAGATCGATTCTTAGTTTTTTGAGGTACTTTCATACTGTTTTTCATAGTGACTATACCAATTTGCAGTCCCACCAGCAGTGTATGAGGTACCTTCTTCCTTGCATTCTCTCCAACAGTTGTTACTACTTGTCCTGTTGAGAACAGCTTCTCATTGTGGTTTTGATTTGCATTTCCTTAATAGCTAGTGATGTTGAGGATCTTTTCATATGTGGGATATAAACCTAAAAGTAACAAATGAACAGGACAAACCAACAGAGACATGGGCATGGACAATAGACTAATGGTTACCAGAGTGTATGGGGGGAGGGGGGAAGTAGATGGAATAAAAGGAGTCAAATATGTGGTGACAGAAAGAAATCTAACTATGGGTGTTGAAAATATAATGTAATGTATATATATATCTGTGTGTGTGTGTATGCATGTATATATATGTGTATATATATACATATACATACATTATATATATACATACACGCACATCTTACTGTTGAATTGTACACCTGAAACTTACTGGATTTCATTAACCAATGTTATCATAATAAAATAAATAAATAAATAAGCAAGTAAATAAGTAAATAAATAAATAAATTTAAACTTGTCATAGAAAAATTGCAATGAACTTACAATGAGGTACAAATAACATTCTTGATAACAACCATATTAGAAAATTAAAATTTCTAAAAAAGAAACTTCAATAAAGGAGGATTAAACCATTTATTTTCAATGACATGTTTTTATTCATAGGTTAAAATATGGAATGAAAAAAGTTTTTCTGTTCTCTCATCTAAATTATGAGTAAGTCCACCCTAATACACTTCTTTTTGAAATTCAGAGTATTACAAAGTCAGAACAGTGAGTTCTGCTGTGATTTGAGGAACCAGTCAAATAAGGCCTATTCTCAAATCTTCTTCCAAGTCATCTTGGACATCTCTTCTTTCAAGTCACATAGGAGGAAATCCCCGGTTTAATTCCACTGGCAGCTGTAATACAAATAATGTAAGTTTTTTATAAAAGATTATTATTCTATACCTAAATTTCTCATTTGTGTAATAATATAAATAGGCATAATATTATTGAGGAAAATCTAAGAGAGCTCTCACACCTCTAAGCGATGACAAAATAACTCAAATGCACACAATACTCAGAGACACTGATTATATGCAAGCTTACTTTAAACAGCTACCTACATCAGTTACTACCTGTTTGGGAGTCATAGACCTTTTTAAAAATCAGATAAAATCTAAGTACATCTCCCCGGAAAAATGCATCAATACATCTCTCTCTCTCTATCAATCAATCTATCTATCTATCTATCTATCTATCTATCTATCTATCTATCTATCATTTATCTATCATCTATTTATCTATCTGTGGAATATTTTACATACATTTTCAAATGTTTCATATATTCCTAAAGCCTGGATTAAGAACCCTTAGCCAAGAAATAAATAATGAATAAATTTGTATTTTCAGCCCCTCTAGCATGAGTCACAGATTTTATTTTTGATGATCTATGGTAAAATTCTATTTTTGTGTACTGGAGTCACCTCAAATTGAACTTTCATACAAAACCTGATACTTTACCCCATTTTTCTTTTCTCAGTTAATGTATTCACCATAAACCTAGTCACCAAATCTAAAAACCTAGGAATCACATCTAAGAATCTCCTTCACTCTGACACCTCACTTACAATCAAAACTAGTTGCCTGCATTCTGCCTTCTAAATATAAGCCTAAATCTGTTCCTCATCTTTATTCCCATTGCCGAGAACTAAACTGAAGCCCTAATTATGTTCTATCTGATCTATAATAGAGGGCTCTTAATTTGGTTCTCTGCTTCAGTTCCTCTATATTCATTATATCCTTCATGCCAATGCCAATTATATTTCTAAAACATGAATTTGAATATCGAATTTCCTTTCTGCTGCTTAAAGCAGGGATTTGCATAAATAAAATAAAGTGAAATAAAGAAAAATAAAATATAAGTCAGCAGACTCTTGCTTGTTTCTCATGTGAGATAACTCGTGGAAGCCCAATATGTCAAACAGAAAAAAAATGGGATAAAATTGGTACAAAATGGTATTTCCCAACTTGCCATATTATAAATCACTTTATGTGTGGGGAGCCTGTTAAAAGTAGCACCTATCAAAGACTCACTCCAGACTTACTCAGGCATAATTTCCATGAGAAGAGTATAGGAATCCGTATTGTTTCCAAGTACCAGGTAATTTTTACAAATAGGAAAGTTTGCAAAAATACTGGTTGAGTTAGGCATCATATATAAATCATTTACAATGACACAAAAAGAAACATCACAATTAGACCCCAATTTATTTTTATAAAATACTTTCTTTCATGTGGCATATGTTCCAACCATATCAAACTATTTACAATTCTTTGAAATTGTCACAACCTCTTTCGTCACTGCAGCTTTGCACATCCATTTTCCTATTCCCAGAATGCCTTTCCTCACCCTACTCACCTGTTACATGCCTTTCTATCTTTTAAGAACCAGAACAAAGGTCAACTTTTCTGTAAAACATTCCCTGACTCCTTCTTTATAGAACTTAGCACATTATACAATACAATTCAGTTTCTACCATCAGCTTGATGGCAAATACTATGACCTCTACTTCTGTCTTTAACACATAGCATAATATCCAATACATAATAACCACTCAATAAATATGTGTTAAATATTAAATGAGTGAATTCATGAATTCACAAATAGATAAATTCATGAATAAATGAACAACTAAGGATAGCAAATATTACATTTTAAAAAAAGAATATAATTATTTGCCAAAAGGAAGATATAGGGCTTACATTATTTTGACCCATAATTTATTTTTTATTTTATATTACTATTAAAAATTATTGGGGTGACATTGATCAATCAAATAGAATAAGTTTCAAGTGTACAATTCAACAGTAATTCATATGTATTGCATTCTGTGTTTATCACCCATGGTTATATTTTTTTCCATCACCATATATTTGATCCCTTTTATTCCTATCTACCTCCCCCTCCCCCATTACATCTGATAATCACTAATCAACTGTCCATGTCCCCGAGTCTCTGTTTGTCTGTCATATTTGTTGCTTTTAGGTTTATACCTTACACATGAATGATATCATGTGGTTTTCAACTTTTTCTGTCTGACTTATTTTGCTTAACGTAATTATCTTGAGATCCATCTCTATCGTTGCAAATGGCAGTCTTTCATTTCTACTTATAGCTGAGTAGTATTTCATTGTATATTTGTGCCACATTTTTTTTTTTTTTTATCCAATCATTTATCATAGGACACTTTGGTTGCTTCCATATCCTGGCCACCATGAATAATGTTGCTATGAACATCGGGGTGCACATATCTTTGCAGATAAATGTTTTCAAGTTTTTTGGGGGCTAATATTCAGTAGAGGGATTGCTGGATCATATGGTAGTTCAACTCTTAGTTTTTTGAGGAACCGTTATACTGCTTTCCATAGTGGTTATATCAATTTGCATTCCCACCAGCAGTGTGAGAATCTTCAGGATTCTCACTATAAAGTATCAAAGTCATCTGAAAATACTGACAGTTTTATGTTTTTTCCTTTCCAATTTGGATGCCTTTTATTTTTCTTTCCTGTTTGATTGTTGTAGCCAGGAATTCCAATACAATGTTGACTAGAACTAGTGAAAATGGGCATTCTTGTCTTATTCTTGATCTTAGGGAAAATTCTTTTAGCCTTTATCTATTAAGTATAATGTTAGCTGTTGCTTTGGCAAACATGACTTTTATTATATTGAGGTATGTTTGTCTATTTCCACTTTGTTGAGAGATTTTATCATAAATGAATGCAGTATCTTGTCAAAAGCTTATTTTGCATATATTGATATGATCATATAACTTTATCCTTTATTTTGTTTGTGCGTTGTTTCACATTGATCGAGTTGCTTATGTTAAAAAAATCCCTGTGACCCTGGGATAAAATTCACTTGATAATGGTTATAATCTTTTTAATGTATTGTTGTATTTGATTTGATAATACCTTATATAAAATTTTTTCATCTGTGTTCATGAGAGATATTGGTCTGTAGTTTTCTTCGTGTTATCTTTTGATATCAGGGTAATATTGGCCTCATAAAATGAGTTAGGAAGTATTGCCTCCTTTTCAATTTTTTGGAAGAGTTAGAGGAGAACAGGTATTAAATCTTCTTTAAATGTTTGGTAGAATTCAACAGTGAAGCCATCTGGTCCTGGACTTTTACTTTTTGATAGGTTTTTGATGATTGTTTCAATTTCCAAACTGCTGATCGGTCTGTTTAGATTTTCCAGGTCTTCTTGATTTAGTCTATCTTTCTAAGAACTTGTCCATTTCTTCTAGGTTATTAAATATGGTGTCATATAATTTTTCATAGTATTCTTGTATGATCCTTTGGATTTCTGTGCTATCTGTCATAACTTCTTTTTCATCACTGATTTTGTTTATTTGTGTCCTTTCTCTTTTTTCTTTAGTGAGTCTAGCCAAAGGTTTGTCTATTTCATTAACCTTCTCAAAGAATCAGCTCTTTGTTGCATTAATTTTTTTCTATGGTCTTTATGTTCTCAATTTTATTTATTTCCACTCTAATTTTGATTATTTCCTTTGTCAGCTGACTTTGGGTTTCATTTGTTATTCTTTTTTTCTAGTTGTTATAGATGTAATGTTATAGGTGTAATGTTGTTTATTTGGGATTGTTCTTATTTATTTATTTTTTGATAAGCCTGTAATGATATGAACTTTCTTCTTATTAACACTTGTGCTGCATCCCGAAATTTTTAATATGCTGTACTTTCATTCGCATTTGTTTTAATATATTTCTTGATCTCTCTTTTTATTTCTTCTCTGACTCAGTCATTCTTTGGTAGCATGTTGGTTAATTTCCACGTATTTGTGGTTCTTTCCACTTTTTTTGTACAGTTGATATCTAATTTCAAAGCACTGTGATCAGAGAATATGCTTGGTATCATTTCAATTTTCTTAAATTTGTTGAGGCTAGTTTTATGTCCCAACATATGGTCTATCCTTGAGAATGTGCTATATACACTAGAGAAAAATGTAGAATTTTGTGTTTTGGCATGAAAATCCCTGTAAATGTCAACTACGTCCAATTGGTCTAATGTGTCATTTAAGGATATTTCCTTATTGATTTTTTTGTTTGGATGAACTAGCCATAGATGACAGTGCGATATTTAGTTCCCTTGCTATGTTTGTGTTTTTGTCAGTTTCTCCCTTTAGTTCTGTTAGTAGTTGCTTCATATATCATGATATTCTCTGATTTGGAGTATAAATATTGATAGGTTATGTATGTTTCCCTTTATCATTATTAAGTGTATGGTTGGTGTATGGTTCCCTTTATCATTATTAAGTGTCTATCATTGTCTTTTGTTACCTTTTTTATTCTGAATTCTATTCTGTCAGAGTATAAGTACAGCTACATCCACTTTTCTCTGGATGCTATTTGCTTGGAGTATTGTTTTTCACATTTTCAGTTTGAGTCTATAATTGTTTTTGTAGCTGAGATGTGTCATTGAAGGCAGCATATGGTTTTGTTTTATTTTTTGATTCAATCTCCTACTCTGCGGGATGATGGTGGGGTAGGAGTGGTGGGTAGGGAGGCCAGTCTCCTTGACTCAGCCTCTGGCTTGTCAATGGCACTTGATAAGATACAGGTGTTTCTCCTCAGCACTCAGTCTTTGCCATGGTCTCTGCTTGAATCCCTGGGCTCTGATGCTGCATAGAATATGCTGATCACTCTATCAGAACTGTTTGGGGGCTTTAAAGAGCCAAGAACCAGCCATGAAGTCTCTCCACTCCCTCTTCCTGCAGGGTGCACTGGATAAGTATTGCAACTCCTTTTTCCTCTCTTTTAATCTGACTCCCAGTCTTGCACTTTCCCACCTTTGGATAGTTTGATGATTAGATAGCTCAGACATGCCTGTGTGCACATTGGATATTACTTATGAAATTGTAGATATTTAGCTCTTTGTTACTTAAGGGGAGATATCTGGGTAGATCTCTGATGTCTCCATGCTTCTGACATCACTCTATTCAGTGTGTTTAAATCCATTGCTATCATTATTATATTTAATGATTAAATTGTTTCGAAAATGCACCAGACTTTGTGGGGTTTGGAGAAACATGGTGGAATGAGAGATGTCCCCAGGTCTTTGGCCTTGAAACAGCAATATGCAGAACGTCTAAAACTTAACAAAAAACACCCAAACTGCACACAAGCATGTCTGAGCATGAGATCTGTGCATAAGAGCTACCACAGGTCAGACTCTGGGATTCAAGCTGTAGACTGAGAGAAACAAAGAAGCTGCCTCCCGCAGCCGGAGCTCCCAGGAGGAGGAGGAGGAGGTGTGAAAGTGCAGCGAGTTCACTGAACAGCCTGGGAGAGTTGTGAGCTCTATGCAGCGAGAGGCAGGGCCTAGTCATCAGGGAAGAAAGCAGAGAAGCGAGGGTGGCAGAGAAACAACAGTTGATTTTTACCAACCATGGTTGCAAAACCAAAGCTGGGCCATTCCCAAGCCCAGAGGGTCCTTTCTGACATATCCTCCGAGACCGAACTCCACGGAAGCCCAAGTGAATCTGAGCAAACAATACCAAAACTGTTGCTAACACTAACAGTGACTGAGACTGAGGGTAGCAACTGTGATAAAATATCTACGAGAAAAAAAAAAGGTGTTATTAAGGCCTTATATAAAGCAGAAATCCAAGAGGTTAAGTCCCCCAAAACTGGAAACAAACAAACAAAAAAATGCACCTTCTTTGAAACAGGCTAAAGAGAGACCTTTATGTAATAAATTTTCCTTCTGAAAAAAAAAATTAAAAAGGCAGATTACATCGCCATTAATGCCCAGGCAGAGAAATAGTCCACTAATCATCATGAACAACAAAAGAGACAAGGCATCTCAGAAAGAAAGAGAAAAATCTCCAGAAAATAAGTTTACAGACATAGAAATATATGACTTAAATGACAGAGAATTCAGGATGGTACTTCTGAAAAAACTCAATGAGATCCAAAATGATTCATATCAACAATATCAGGAATTGAAAAAACAAGATGAGCAGAATGAGATCTGTAGCAAGGAGATTGAAACCCTCAAAAAGAACAGAATAGATCTTCTGGAGATAAAATACACACTACAAGAGTTGAAAAATGAAATAGCAATCTTGAGAAATAGAGTCGAACAAATGGAGAAAAAGATCTGTGATATCAAAGATAGAAATCTAGAAATGAATCAGAAGAAAGGAGAGAGAAACCAAAGAATGAAAAATAATGAAAGAGAAATACAAGAATTAGCTGATACCATCAGGAGAGGAAACAAGAATAATGGGCATCACCGAAGGTGAGGAAAAGAAATAGGGACTAGAAAGCATTTTCAGACAAATAGTTGATGAGAATTTCCCAAATCTAAGGAATGAGTTGGAGCTTGGGATGCAAGAATTCAACAGAACACCCAATTATCTCAACACAAAAAGGCCTTCTCCATGACATATTATATTAAAATTATCAAAAACAAAAATAAAGACAAAATTCTCAGGACAGCCGAGGAAAAGAAGATGGTAACCTATAAAGGAAAACTCATTAGATTATTATTAGACTTCTCAGCACAAACCTTACAAGCCAAAAAGGAGTGGAATCAAATATTCAAACTATTAAGTGAAATGAACTTCCATCCTAGAATAACGTATCCAGCTAAGTTCTCCCTTAGATATGAAGGAGAAATCAAGACCTTTCCCGACATACAAAAATTGAGGGAATTCTCTATTACAAGGCCAGCACTACAGGAGATATTAAAAAGGGGTCAGCACACGAAAAACAAAATGACAAAAAAAAATGCATAATTAGGACTAAGGTGACTGTCAGGCAAATAGAAGCAGAGAAGTGCAACCCTTACTAAGAACAAGGCATTATAAGATTAAACAATAATAATAGAATTGCTATAGCAAGATATTAATGAACATTCAGCATACATAGGGACAAATTGAGACAACAATGACTTAAAGGGGGAGGAATCAAAGATCCAAATTCGCAAAAGGTAATGGAGATAAGGCATGCACAGTAGAAAAACTAAAATCTTTCCCTCTAAGATCAGGAACAAGGCAAGGCTGCCCACTACTGCCACTGTTATTCAATATAACATTGGAGGTCCTAGTGAGTGCAATTAGGCAAGAGAAAGATATAAAAGGCATCCAAATAGTTAACAAAGATGTCAAACTGTCACTATTTGCAGATGACCTGATTCTCTATATAGGAAAACCTAAAAATTCCACAAGAACACTACTAGAAACAATAAGCAAATACAGTAAAGTTTCTGGATACAACATCAATGTTCAAAAATTCATAGCGTTCC
>NW_006433133.1:1521554-1530058 GCF_000325575.1 Pteropus alecto | reverse complement strand
GAAAAGTAAATATTTATTAAAAATTTATATTGCCCTTACTGATAAAGTGTACAGCTGAAATTTATTGGATTTCATTAACCAATGTCACCATAAAAAATAAAGAAAGAAATTAAAAGAATATATCCAATTTATTCCTATTCAAACTAGTCCTCATATCCTTTTGAGTTTCTCCTTTTGTAGCTCAACAAGATACCTCTAATTCACCTTGTACTTACCCTCCCCAGACCTAAAATCACCTATTTTTCCAGGGAGTCAAGGTTTTTTTGTGTGGAGGATAACATTTAGAAACCAAGGTCTGGGCTATTGGTGTTCTTATTGCTCCCAGGATGCCATTGTTTCTAGAATGTTTTATTGGGCAAACGTTTTAATTCATTAATTCATACCGAAAACTCTAATTCCAATCCAATACCAGTGGAGTTTTCTTCTTTATCTTTTCCATACTTTTATTTTCCTTTTCCCATTTTTAGAACCCTGTATCAACCTAAATAACAATGTATTACTCATTTTCTCGAATCTATATTTTGCACGAAATAGTTTTATAATTACCACTGCCAACAGAAAACCTACTAAATTAAGTTTTTGATGTTTTTATAGTCCTTTGTGCCTTTAAAATATATCCCAGTGAGGATATATAGCCAGAGTAATATGTGAAAATATTACTTGGATTCATTCTGTGTGTAGTTTTGTAATTCTATCATTAGTAATTCCACGTATTTATTTAAGTATTCGATTTTAGCTTTCTTCTACTTTTTCTGATTAAATTTTATTTTTCAAATATATAAAATATTAACATGGTTTGAAAACCAAAACTATATACTAACAGGGTACTCAGGGGATTCTTATTCTACTCTCTGTTGTTTTTACCCCATCACCACCCATATGTTGTAGATGCCAATTTAATTACTTTCTGGTTTATCTTTCCTGTCCCTTTTTGTAAAAATAAGGACACACACAACTTCATACTGTCTTTTTTCTTTTTAAGAAAAAGTAATATCACCATATAATCTATTGCAACTTTTTTTTTCAATTAATGACATTCTTGACATTGCACAATATTAGTAAATTAATATTTTCTTCATTTTTATAGGTTAGATATACCGTATTTTATTCAAGTAATCTCCCAATTGTGGGCATTAAGTTCTTTCAATATGCTACAATTATAAATAATGCCACAGTGAATAAAATTGTGCATATGTCTTTTCTCTAACATTAGTTGAGAAGTGCCTAGAGGTGGGATTGTTGATTCAAAGATGACATGCATAGTTACTTTTGTTAGGTATTGCTGAATTGTCCACTATAGAATTTGTACCATTATTTCCACTGACAATATATGAAAGTGAACATTTCCCCACAATCTTGTTAACATGTTTACTGTCAAATTTTAGAATTTTTTGCCAAACTAGAAAATGAGAAATGGTTTTCAGTAGAGCTTTGATTTGCACCTATCTAATTATGAATGGAGTTTACCATATTTTTGTATGTTTAAGACTAATTGATAAATCTTTTTTTAAGAACTGCCCATTTATGCTTTATTTCTATTTCCTTTTTTATCGAGTTTTTGGTGGTTTCCTGTTTTATGTTGTGAGATTGGTCCTTTATCAAATATCTCATTTTTCCTTTATTGTCTAATACAATAAAATATCAAAAGTATTATGAATTGCTTAATTTACCTAGGCTGATGCACAGCAAGTTAATTTTACTGATTCTAGTACACTGTACTTTGAGTCTTCTGACTCAAATAAGAGGTGGAGAGTACAAGTGGAATAAAGAGATAACATTAATTTCAGTCTCCGATTGCTTATTTGAAACTCTTGGAGACAGGTGTTTCTCAAAATTTAGCAATTTTTGAGTTTCAGAAAGGTAATGGGTACATATACTATATGTTATGTAAATTATCCATTGGATATTGGACAGCACCATGTAATCAAATATATAAATATTTCTGTAAAAAACTTACGAATATTTATGCTAGGTAGGACAAATAAAAATCATAAGTGGACTCACATCAGCTTAGGTCAGGTTTTGTGGTCAGATTAGTTTAGATAATATCAATTTTTGCTGCCAAATGCTTTATGAATGAAACTTTCAATTTCCAGAGCTTTTTTGGATTTTACAAGTGTGGAAAACAGATTGCAAAATTGTAGTTCATTGAATCAGTCATTTTTGTGTATTGTTTATTTGAGAAAGCTGTGTATTAATAAATAAAGTTTTAAGAGAATCATTAAATTTCAAATAAAATGTATTTTTAAAAATTACAAGGGCAGATTCTTTATACTAGACTGACAATATCGAATAACTTCCTTACATTTCATGGTTTGTGAATATGGAATTAGGTTGAGTGGCTGCTCAGGACTCTATTTCTCTTATTTAGGATATATTTTACGTATGTTTTTTAAAGATACATAAATAACTTTCTTTCCGTTCCCCCTAAATTATATATTTATTTGGTTATTTTTTTATTATTGTTGTCCCTTAATGTCTATTTCATTCATTACTGTATCCTCAGTAACTAGCACAATGTTTGACTGGCTATGTATGCTTGATAATTATTTTTGAATGAATTCTTGAATGAAGGAAGATCACGAAAAGAAGACATAATTAAGGGAAACAAATTTAATTATTCACCCATATGCAATTAAAGTACAGATTGAATACAATAATCCAAAAGGTAGTGCTACTTTACTTCTCACTCTATCCCAACTCAGATTTATCTAGAAATGAACTCACATGTATTGGGAGACAATGAATGCTTCTCTTGCAAAGAGGAAAAGTTAGTTTAGTTTGAACAAGTGGAAATTAGTTACCTTAAGATGCTATTATCTATGTCCTCTTTCCCCCTAGTTATTATTCCTAAAAATGAATCATTATAGAAAAACTAAAACATGTATTTCCTGGTCTATGGCCATGCTACCCAGAACAAGTCTGATCTCGTCTGATCTCGGAAGCTAAGCAGGGTCGGGACCGATTAGTACTTGGATGGGAGACCACCTAGGGAGACCGGGTGCTGTAGGCATAAAAAAATGAGAGATTGTAAACTGACGAGGTCCTTGCAATCTGTGAGGTCAACCAAGGGTTGCCTCACCTAAAAAATAATAATAATGATTAATAATAATAATAAAATAAAATAAAATAATAAAACATCCATCTCCTGTCAAATTTTGAGCCTGTCCTCAATTTCTTGAACTGCCTTTGTCTAAAAATACACCTTTTACCTTTCTAAATATTTGCTTTATTTTTCAGATTATAAAACAATACATATTCATGACAGGCCATTCAGAACAATTATAGACTATTTGGAAAATAAGGAAAAAATAGGAAGAATTAAAATAGTCTACAAGTTCTAAATGATTTATAATGTTTTGGTATATTTTCCTCTAGTCATCATTCTAAGCACAGTATTTTTAAATATACCATATAGACATTTAGAATGCACTAATGTAAATATTTTTTTCTGTACTTGGGATTGTTTGTTTAGATAGTCTTCCAGATGTGAAATCACTGGGTTAAATGGAATGAAGATACATAGGCAAGTTAGACATTTTTCGACAGTCTTTCCAAAAAGCTAGGGAATCCTGATAAATATTTAGCCCCATGAGATCATTTTAAGACTCAACAAGTATCTCATAATGTAAACCTGGAAACATGTTCAAGAGGGACTCCATTACCTACTTGCAATATATGGTTTTTGTTCTGAACTACTAATCATTCTCTTCGACTTTGAAATTGAGACCATTTTTGTAAACAAACGGAAGAATCTAAATGGTTGTCTTTAAGAATGTGTTTTAAAATTGCCAGAGATGTCGTCTTCATGTTTGTTTTAAGTAGTGTTCAATTTATTTCTTATATCACTGATACAGTAATTGCATTATGTCTTAAAACACTTACATTTCAATTTTGACTGACTTAATCCTTAATTTGAATCCCCCCTTGGGGTTCTGAAAACAGTTTACTGTTGCACATTTGCCATCTAGTGACTAATGTGGGAAATTGCAGACTTACACCCTTTCCAATTGGGAAAAGATGTTTAGAGCCTGTATTTCACAAGAAATTCATAGTGGTGAAATGCACAAACTCTCAATGATACTCAGTTTGGATGGGTAGGATTGCTTTATAGGGGCACTCGTGTTCAGTTAAGTGAAGGACCTACCCTAAAAAGAGGTAAGGCTCAGAGAAAATCATAGAGTTTTTCCTCAGCAAATGCTATCTCATCATCCCTATTCCCAAGCACACACTCTTCTCAGTGAAATCAGTTCAAAGGGATATTAAAGGCAGCTTTGAAGTGTAAAACAAATCAAGGGTACCTTGATGTTTTGTATGGAAGGAAGAAAGGGTACCTCACTTGCTTTGCTTTGGATACTGGGTGTTTATTAGATGATTATTTTAAGATGAAAGCAGATCTTTTATTTACCCTCATATAAAGTTTCTTCCTTTCTTTCTCTTTGTAGTTTGAGTTAATTTCTAGTCAAATAGAATGTGGAGCTAAAAAAAAGCATATGTGCCCAGATTTACTATTTATTAGAATTAGATACATTTCATAACTCTCTCTCTGCTCTTTAACTTTTTAAAAATTGTCCCAACCTAATCGAATGACACATAATTCTGAGAATGTGGGCCATGTAAATTATATAAGAGATTCTCTCCAAAGATAAACAATGGAGATGCTCAGATTTGGGGAGTAAAGTAAAGTAAATAAATAAAGGGATGGAGTGTGCGTGGGTAGAAGTGCATGCTTTCAAAAATATGTTATGAAAACTGCTAAGAGCCAAGGTGATGTTCATATTTGTCAGGAATGTTCTTTTGCCTTTATACATACAAGACTCAGGAAGAATGAAGGAAATATTAATAAGTGGGCGAAGTTCGAGGTGGTGAAATATTTTCAATAATAGCAGATTTATCAAGCAATAATGAGCCTGAACCATTTCTAGGTAGCCAGTTACAGATGCCATTTACATAAATTTACAAACTATAAAATAACAAAACCTAAGATAGAGAAAATGCAGAAATCCTCACATCCCCACCTCAAAACTCTTTTGATATATATATTCTAAAATTATTAATTCACTCATTTATTCATTTGACAAGCAACTAATAAGGACATTTCAAAATAAAAACAAAAAACATATGCCTTTGACTCAGCAAATCTATTGCTTAGAATGTACTCTTTGATTATACTCACAAAAGTATGACAAGTTATGATTGCCTGTATATTCATTGCAACTTTGTTTGAAACAGTAAAAGACTATAAATAATCCATCAATGCTGGTAAGGTTAAATTAATTAAAGAAAATAAAATAAAATTTATTACTATAATGAAATAATATTCATCCATTAAAAAGAATGAGCAAAGTTCTATATGCTGGTATAGAGAGCTCTGCAAGTTGTAATTAGTGAAATCAAGGCAATATAATATTTTTACTCATTTCAAGTATATATATAACTATATGCTGTCAGATATTAATTATGATAATTTTCTACTGCTGAAGGCTACAGCCTTTTTGAGTGAGATAACAAAATTCTTCAAGGCCATCAAAGCCTAGTTTACAAAAACCTGATCTATGGTGTAAGTTTACTCCATCTGTACCATCTCTGAAACTGGAACAATAAAGAGAAATATTAAGTATTTATCCTTACTTTTTTGAAAAGAATCGTATTACAAGTTAATCATATTCTGGAAGCATGGTAGCATTTTGAGAAGACCTAGATTTGTTTTTACCATTCAAAAGGAGAACTCTATTCATGTGTAGCCAGCATCCTCTATACCATACTTTTGAACTTTTTCACTTGAGCTCTTGATTCTTTTATGTTGGTTATACTCATTATAATTAATATTTATTGAAATAAATTGAATGCATACCACTTACTAATTGCTTACTTAGTTATATGCAATATGCTAAATACTCATTAATCTTCACAACTATCCTGAGATAGGCACTAGTATGATTCTCACTTTGCATCTCATTTTGATGCTTTACCTAGTGGTGACCTCTCCAAGCAGCACATCTATGACCTGGCTTACCTGTCTCTTCTTTCTTTTACTAAAATGTTTCTATCCTGTGCATTATTTCTTCAGGAGCATGAACATTTTCCAATGTGATAAATTAATCAGTATCAAGATATTTATGCTTGATTGGAAGAATATTTGCTTATGAGAATATTTGAGAATATTTACTTATGTAACAGAAGGTTTTGCAGATACAGCGTATATTTTTACTCACTAATCAACCAATTTATATGATAGACACGAGAGATTTCTATTTTCTTGGAACTTACAGTTTTGTGGAGCATATAGGCATTAATCAAATAATTCACAGAAGCATATAACTTTAAACTCTGATAAATACTATGAAAATAAAACAGAGTGATTACTGCCAGTCTAGTGGATTAGACGGGGCATTCCCAAGGAAGTGAAGTTTATTTCAATATATGAAGGATAAGTAGTAGTTAACTAAACAAATTGAGGGTGAGGACAGTCCCCTCATGAGAACAGAAAGGGCAAAGTCTCAGGGGTGAATGGGAGCCTAGTGATCCAAGAAGAAAAAAGGCTTGAGTGGCTAGAATGTAGAAAACTACACTGAGAGTGGTGAATGAAGAGACTGGAGTGATAGGCAGAGACCGAAAACCATACATAACCTAGGTAAAATAAACAGAAAATTATGCAATTCAATAGATAAGTAAAAATCATTGTGTTAAGCACCATAAATGAAATAAATGCTATGGGAATATGTAAAGAAAACCTTTAAAACATGCTTTGAAATTCAGGAAAGACTTCCAGAAATGTGTGAGCTATGAAGGATGACTAGACATTAGCTAGAATAAGAGGAATTAGAGGTGGTGATAAATAGTAATCCAGGCAAGGGAGCAACAAAGGCCTAGAGAGCAGAGATAGAATGCTAAGTCTAAGGAACTGAGGGTGGCCTTATTAAAGTGCATATTTAAAATGCTCACTTTGGTTGACAGTGGGGAGGTTGGTGGGGACAACAGTCGATGTAGGAAGAGGCTACTGGGGTCCTTCCAGCTGAAGCAAGATGAACAAAGGCAGTAGTAGCAGGAGAAGAAAAGAAGGGATTGATTATATAGATATTAAACAGGAAGAATGACTGTTTGATGAATGATTATTGAGGAAGGATAAGAAAGACAAGGAAACCAGGTTTCTAACTGGGGTAACTGATTGACTTAAAAGGCCATTCATTGTATTAAAATGAACTAGGAACGAAATAGGAAGTAAGAGTTGAATGAATTTAATTTGGGGCATATTAAGTGTTACTCATCTGTGGAGCACTCATACAAACATGTGCAAGTGAGAAATATGTATTTGTTTCTATAACTGAGGACACATGGATTTTGTGATTAAATATTAGGACATCATTAGTATATTGAAGGTGTGGAAATGAGAGTATGCAAAATAAAAAGAGAATTTAGAATAAACCTTTGAAAACAATAGCATTTAAGGGGTGAGAAGGAAATGAGGAGTCCCTAAAGGAAAGTGATTAAGCAGCTAGAGAAAACTTGGAGTATGTGATATCACAGAATTTAAAAAAATACATTGTAAAAAAGAGGGAATGATCAACATTGACAAATGCAACAGAAAAATCAGATAAGGTAAATACAGAAAAGTATCCATTAGGTAGACAACAAAGAATTTCTAGGTTTCTTTTGCATAAGCAATTTCATAGAAGTAGCTGAAGCCAGAGGATGGCAGGATTAAGAATAAGTAGGAGATAAGATATTTAATACAGTGAGAATAGATAACCCATTCATAAAGTCTGGTTGTAAAAATTATGAGACATACGGAGTGAAACTTTTTTTCTTTTTCCTTTCCTTTCCTTTCCTTTCCTTTCCTTTCCTTTCCTTTCCTTTCCTTTCCTTTCCTTTCCTTCTTCTTTCTTTCTTTCCTTCTTTCCTTCTTTCTTTCTTTCTTTCTTTCTTTCTTTCTTTCTTTCCTAGAACTTGCAGTACTATGTTGAATAGGAGTGGTGAGAGTTGGCACCCTTATCTTGCCCTGATCTTTATAGGAAAAACTTTAAACCTTTCTTTCTTTCTTTCTTTCTTTCTTTCTTTCTTTCTTTCTTTCTTTCTTTCTTTCTTTCTTTCTTTCTTTCTTTCTTTCTTTCTTTCTTTTTTACTTTCCTTCCTTCTTTAACTTCTCTTTTTAACATGAGAAGAGGCTTCAGAATATATGAATGATGATTAAAAATAAGCCAATATAGATGAGGGTGAAGATCAAAAGAGGATAATAAATAAAGATAGGTTGCTGAGATTGAGGACGTGAAGAGCAGGCAGATTATAGGTGAAAGATTATTGTTACAAAGGATGCAGGATGCTGTTCTCATTCTAAAATATGGGGAAGAGGAAATATACTGATAATATTCTAGAACTTATGTGAATACCTTAATGGAATATCTTATATTTTCTCAATGGGGAAGAATATATGTTTATCTGATCAAAGAGAGGCTGATAGGTAGTAAAGCAGGCATTGAAAGAGGATAGAGATGTCACTGTGGAGA
>NW_006433133.1:1516008-1521532 GCF_000325575.1 Pteropus alecto | reverse complement strand
TGTTTGGTAGCGCTTATGAATCAGTTTAGGTTGTAAACCTGTATCAGAAGAAGTTGGTATGGTAGTGTGAGTTTTATCTCACGTTCAGCAATCAGAAGATAATACAAAGAATATTAACTTAGATCCAGGTACGGAGACAGGAAATGACTGTGAAATGTGCATTGAACTGACCTAGAGTGAAACATTTACATTGTAATCTAAATCACACAACATATAAAGAACTTGCATAAGCACACAAGTTTGGCTTCTTTTCAGATGAATGCAGTGAAAGATAAAGAAAAAAGGGGGGTGAAAAATATTGCAAAGATATTAGAATTATAGTCCATAGAAACTAAACTGGACAGGGAAGGAATTAATGGCAGGAGAGAGAAAATAAAGGGCACTGGGTGTGCCTAAAAGTTGAAGAACAGGTGTAATGGGCATTCCTATGATATATTTTTTTCCATTTCAGGAGGGAAATTCCAACGTTCTCTCCAAAGAACCTAACATTATCCCTGGACCTTATTCATTTTGTGGAACCATGGCATGAAATGTATTACATGGCATCGAGTTCCTAGAAATCTCAAGTAAGAAATTCACTAGGTGCCAAGTACGCTTGCAATACCTGATGAAAATAGCATCAAAGGTGCAGCCTCTGAAGAGGAAAATCAAAAGCAAACAAAGAAGCTTAAAATACTTCTTAGCCTCAGAGTTTTGGAATAGAATATCTACATAAATGAGAAAAGAAAATCCTGAACTTTGTCCTTCAGTTCTCTTATTTCCGAAGACTTAATTCCTGTAGTTACAGAAGTGCAATAATTTGGCAAATGCATCATTTGTCAAACATACCTCCTAGATAAAATTTGAACTCTATAGAAGTACATGTTGAACTTAATAAAAATAAGTAAAATCAAAAATTTGAGATGATTTGTCAGGAATACAAATATAGAATAAAGTTATTAATCAAAACGATTGTCATCATTTACCAGCCAAATTGGAGGCAAGTATATTATTGTTCTATTGCGATTGATGAGTTAATTTATGATCATAATTTAAATTCTCAGTATGATAGTGAAGAGCTATAATAGATTTTGCGAATATATAATTTAACACATTTTTTTTTTTTAATTTGTGGTCTAAAATTTTTTGGGAACGTGGCTAAATCATTTTGCTGTTCTATTTCTGTGTTTCTGCTGTATGCCAATAGACTATTGATCAAGAATTTCACAGTCTCCTCATTTGGTTTCGATAGTTCTAGAGAGCCTAATAACAGTTTCTGACCCTTGTATCTTTATTGAAAATATATAAATCATATCTGTGGAACTTCTTCCCTATCAATTCTAACTTAGAGCCATAACAAAATAATTGAAGAATAAACAGTTAAACATAAATAATTTATCTGAAGAGGCACACAGACCAGAAAAGACAAATTGGAATTTTTCAAAAAGAAAAATTAAGGTTTTATTTTTTATGTGCAGATCAAAGGTAAAATTAATTTTCCTACACTCAGTCGCTCTCAGAATCTTGACAAGAGCATGAAACAAACATTGTATGCTCTCCATAGAGGGGTAAACTATTATCATTAGATTTCCTACTGAAAGGCCAGTAAGAAATCTCAAATAAACTGTTTTTTTTTTGTAAAATGTTTGAGCTCAACCCTATTTGATAATATTCTTAAACATGCTTATGAATAACTTTAGGGTGTGCACAATAGTTTCCTGGAAAACAATAATATGATTATCCTCACCGATACCAAATGAATTAAAATACCTAGTTAGTTAGAATAAGAAATAATAATTTAACAATTTCGGAAGGCGTGTTTTATCTACACTATCTACCGATTTATTTGTGTGTGTATTAGTTTAGAAGGAATTGGAAAACAGAAAATTATAATCTTGAGTTTTGCATTTTTGCAGATGCTTACTTCTTCAACTTTCCATGAAATTTTTATTGTGTATAATAATTTTTTTAAAGATGAACAATTTAAGGTTTCAAAGAAGCATATTCATGTACAAGTCATGGAAAATATAGTAAAATTGAAGAAAAATTGTTCAGCATATATGACAAAGAAATTTCTTCCTTCTCTGTGACCCTAGCCTCTTTCCTTCTCTGATTTAAATTGTTGCCCACATACAAATGCATCTACATGATTGCTTTATATATACCCCCCCCACACACATACACACACACACATACACACACCCACACCTTCCATTAACTTTAGTCTCCTCTGAGTTTAAACTTTAGTTCTAAAGATATGCAATCACAATTCTTATGATTTGGAAACAAAATAGTAGAAGGCAATTGTATTGGAAATTATGTCTGGAAATCCAGCTTTACCGAACAAATTTATTTTTTACACTAATATGTCATATGTGTATTATATTATGTGTTCACCACTAAAAGTTAAATTTCCTTCCATCACCATGTATTTGACACTCTTTACCCTTATCTGCCTCTTCTCATCCCCTATTCCCTCTGGTAAACACTAAACTGTTGTTTATGTCCATGAGTTTCTGTTTGCTTGTCTTGTTTGTTTGTTGCTTTCAGTTTTATATCCCACATATGAGTGAAATCATATGGTTCTCAACTTTTTCTGTCTGACTTATTTCACTTAGCATAATAATTTCAAGATCCATCCATCCATGTTTTCTCAAATGGCAGTATTTCATCTTTTCTTATGGCTGAGTACATATACATTGTGTATATGTACCACATTTTCTTTTTAAAATTTTTAAAGATATTTTTCAATTATAGTTGACATATAATATTATATTAATTTCAGTTGTATACCACAGTTATTAGACATTTATATAACTTATGAAGTGATCACCCCACTAAATCTAGTTCCCCTAATCCCCCTTACATATTTTTCACATTATTAACCATCATCTCAATGCTACACTCTACATCTCCATGTTTATTCTGCAATTATCCATTTGTACCTCTTAATCCCTTTGCCATTTTTTGTCCCCCTCAACGCCCCTCCCATTTATTATCCCTCAAAATAGTCTCTGTATCTATGAGTTTATTTCTGCTTTTGTCGCTGTTGTTGATTTTGTTCTTTAGATACCACATGTATGTGAAATCATGCAATATTTGTCTTTCTCTATCTGACCCATTTAATTTAGTTCAATACACTCTAAATATATCATACAATATCATTTCCTATCCCCTTACTTTTAGTCTGTGTGTCTCTTCTAATCTGAAGTGAGTCTCCTTTAGGCAGTATATGTAGGGGTCTTGTTTTCTTATCCATTTTTTCTTATCCATTCAGCCATCCTATCTTTGGGTTGGAGCACTTAATTCTTTTCCATTTGAGGTACTCATTAATAGGTATGTAGTTATCGCGATTCTTTATTCCTGTTTTTGATACAGGTTTTTTCTTCTAATAGAAGTCACTCCAACATTTTCTGTAATATTTGCTTGTTGGTGATAAGTTCCTTCAGCTTATTTTTGTCTGGGAAGCTTTTTATCTGTCCTTGGACTCTGAATAATAGCTTTGCTAGATAAAGTATTCTTGGTTGTAGATCCTTGGTTTCATCATGTCAAATATTTTGTGCCAAACCCTTCTGTCCTGCATATTTTCTTTTGAGAAATCAATTGCCAGTCTTATGGGTGCTCCCTTGTAGGTAACTGACTGCTTTTTTCTTGTTGCTTTTCAGATTCTCTCTTTTATTTAACTTTTGGCATTTTAATTATATTGTGTCTTGGTGTGGGCCTCTTTGGGTTCATCTTGTTTGAAACTCTCTGTGCTTCCTGGGGTTGTCTGTCTATTACCTTCACCAGGTAAGAATTTTTTCTGTCATTATTTCTTCAAATAGCACTTCAATTTCTTGTTTTCCTTCAGGTATCCCTATGACTCGGATGTTTTTGACATTTAATAGTGTGCCATAGGCTCTTTAAATTATTATTATAGTCTTGGCTTCTTTTCTCTTGCCATTCTGATGGAGCGTCCTTGGCTTCCCCATTCCCTATATCAGTGGTTCCATCCTCTTTTTTTATCCGCTCTGTTTATTCCATCTAATATACTCTTCATCTCAGAAAATGTGTTCTTCATTTCCAAATAGTTCCCTTTTATAATTTCCATTTCTATTTTTATGATTTTTTTACCTCTTTGTTAAAGTCCTCACTGAGTTTAGCTACACTTTCCCTAAGTTACTCGAGCATCTTTATAACCATTGTTTTGAACTCTGCATCCATTAGATCACTTGACTCCATTATTCCTGGATCTATGTTCTGTTTTCTCATATGGTTTCTGCTTCTTTGTCTTACCATTTTAGATGCCTTTCTGTGTACTAAGAAAAGCTCCTAAGTCACCCGGTCTTGTTAGCGGGGCTTTGTGTAGTAGATATCCAGTGGGACATTCCTCAGAGGGGTTCAGCTGCAAGCCAAGTTTAGCCCCATCCTGTGCCTCTTAAGGTCCACCTGTTAAGATTCAGCAAGCAATCCACAGGTGCTGCGCTTATGGTTGCCTCAAAAGGCCACACCAGAAACTGAGATCAGCTGCTACCATCACCAGTGTGAGTCTTGGATTTAGCTCAACAAGGAGTACTGGACTCACCAAGGACACAACTTGATGTGGCTTGGGTGGGGCCATGAGTTGGGAGAGGCAGAGTTTCAGGGAATCCTCTGGGCCAAATAGACTTCTGTTATCCAGTTTGGTGATGTCTCAGCCATGGCAGCACTGTGTCCCCATACGGGGAGCAGAGGAAGCTCAACAGAAGAACAATAGATACCACCGGCACTTCTGCCCAGGAGAGAGTCTCACCTCCGGTTCTCACTCTGACAACTCAGGGTTCTCCTGTAAGTCCTTTGTGCCCCGCAAGCAGCTGACCCAGTGCTGGTGCTCAGAACCATCAGGTCTGTCACCGCGAAAGTCTGGTCCTGGACGCGGCCCCTTTAAGAGGTGTCTACAGCTGCCGCAGCCTCTGTCCCATTCAGCCACTTGGGTCCAGACAGCATTGCATCTTCGCCCCCTCCTACTTTCTACCATTAGAGGTTGATTAATTATTTCTCTCCCTTGTTTTAGTGTTTCTGTTCATCTAGATCTCAGGTGACTTTGCTTGCTGTTTGCTCTGTGTTTCTGTCACAACTTTGATTTGGTCGCAAGAGGGAGGAACAAAGCTTCTATCATCTACACCATTATTTCCTGTCTCCTGGTCTTCTTTATCTAGTTATTAAGGTAGAACTTTAGGTCAGGAATCGGTAAACAAACTTTTTCTATAAAGAGACATATAAAGAGACATTAGGGGAATGTGGAACAGGACTATCTATTGAGAATACAGTCTCTGATGAAAAAAAATGGACTAGGATCTCATATCTCACAGTGTAGATATCATGTCACACCCTTTTCGGCATTGCTGCACAGTGTGAATAATTTAGGCAAATATATTTTCTTTTATTCATGGCTTTGTCCTCAAAGCTCTTTCCAGTGTAATCCTGATCAATTGGCCTGGACTACATGTGAGCCTGAAAGTTTCCTTTTGTCCTCTAGCTAAGAGCCTAGATGGGAGGCAGTCTAAAATTAGCTCTTTGATCCTTT
>NW_006433133.1:1513258-1515992 GCF_000325575.1 Pteropus alecto | reverse complement strand
CTTGGAAAAGTGTCATAGAATACTGACAGTACGAAGATGCAAAGAAAAAAAATGTGAGGTCATTTCCTTAAATACTGGGTCTTATTTAAATCTTTTATTTACTCTGGATCCAACATTTTTCTTTCTCCAACAGTGAGAGACTGAGGAAGTGGTTCTCTAACAGGAGGAAGATTTAAGTCCACCTTATTCCATCAGATATAGGAAAAATGATGTGTTATGGAGAAATAGCATTAGTAACGTCAAAAATCAAGAGACTAGGCAGCTTCTCTTTCATTCCCTCTCTTTCTAAAACCACAGGTTCTCTCTCTCTCTCTCTCTCTCTCTCTCTCTCTCTCTCCCCACCCCTGGTCATATTTTCTCTGCTCTGCTCTTCTTAAACACTGTCATTGCCATTTCAACCCCCAATTTAAATACATTTTAAATACATTACAAATCCAGTGTCTGATACTCACTGATCTACTGTCTTTAGTTGCAAATTCCAACACAGAGAATGTAATTGGGCGGACGAGACTTAGTATAGCTCCTCCTCACTGAGATGATACTTTTTGTCTGAACATGTTTCGCTATAGAACCCACTCCTTGTGGGTGAGGAAGTTATCAAAAGAGAAGTTGTAAATTGTTTTAACTGATCATTATCAGTTGTTAGAACAGCTTCTTTTTGCAAAACAAATGAAGATGGTGAGAGAAATGAGAATCTGCAAATATTAGATTATCCCACTAAAATAAGGATCATATATAAAGTCATTATCAGTCTTGATTTTGATTTACTTGTCAAAAGATCCCTGAAGAAGAATGTGTCCTTTTGAGAATGGAATGTAGCTCCAGAAAATTTTGATAGGAAACAAGGGGAAAGTAACTGTCCAAATCTTGAGCTGTTACCAAGAAAGGTTTTGATTAGATGGGTTTTGATCTGCTCTATTCTAATGCCTTCATATCACTAACATATCTATGATTTCTAAATCTATATTTCTAAAAAAGTTCTTTCATGAGATGACTTGTTTTTGTGTGTATAAACATTAATGAATTACAAGTGTTCGACAAAGGAGAACATGAATTATTTACTCATCTATTGCCAGCTTCTAACTCTGCCTGGATTTTAGTTTACTGAATGAATAAATTACTTGAAAGCCTGGTTAGCTTGGAAAGCAACCTGAGGGTGCAGTAAAAGGGAGGAAAAAAAAACAGAAAAAGACAAAAATGGGGACAAGTTTTAAAGTGATGGAAAAACATCTGTTTTGCTTAATATTTGGTCAAAGATTGACTTTGGGAGTAAGAGGAAGAGAACTGGTTTGAAAAGATATGTGGCTTTCCAGAAATTATCTTTAGCTAAATTGATCCATCGCCAAAATTTTGATCTTATGTCATTCTGGCATGTGCTATCACTTTAGATTTTCAAAGTTAATCTTTAGTGTCTGATTATTTGCATTTAGACACTTTCCCTTCGCTTTGGGTTTCTGCTTTCCAGTAAAAGGGGGAGTTGTGAGTTTGCCTGCATGTATTCAAATATCAGGCTATTCAAAAAAATCTTAGAAATATAGTTCATGTTTAGTCACCTTTGATTTACTTTTCTTTAAAAATGCCTTTAAAAAAACCAGCATAGATTATTTAGCAACACATTACATGAAAATGATATTCATGGTATAATAAGATTTATATTAAGCCTATTCATGATCACTGTTTCACTAAACTTTGGCTTTCCTTTATTCTTTTAAATTTTAATTTATTCTTATATATAATTATTTAAATACATTTGAGTGTAAACATTGAAAGATTACAGATAAAACTGAAGTGTTCTTTGAACACTTGGATTTTGTTTCTACTGTAATGATAATCACTTTCTATCACCTATGCTGTGATTATTATTAGCTCTTCAACTGCTTATTCTGCCTGCTCTGGATGAAGGACTTTCACAATCAGGATCTACTCTCCTATAATTCCATGACTTCTTCCTCCTGCAATCTGCCTTCAGTAACTTGTGTAGAACAGATTCCTCATATGAGCCTGATTCTGATATATGCACTTTCCTATCTCTGCATATATTATTCTTTTAGCTTGTCATTGCCTTTTTCCTCTTCTCTACCTATTATTCTATTCCTGCTACGATCAAATGTCATCTTATTTTTCTGAAGTCTTTCTTGTGTCTGCAAATGGTTTTATATATTAAAAAGACTTGGAGAAATTAAGCCCATGAGATTTGGAGCCATAGTTCTTGGGTATTATTCTGGGTTTGCTACATGAGAACTTAGACCATTTATTTAACCCCTTTGAACCTCAGTTCCCTCATTTGTGAAGTGAGTATAATATTAACACCTACTTCACAATGCTATTAGTGGGATTAAATAAGTTAATACATAAGAAACACTGAGACCATGGCTGGTAAATGGTGAGCACTTGACAAATGTTAGCTATTATTAATACTGTATCATCTTTTAAAACTTCCTACATTTTATTATAACTTTTTCCTGTTGGCCTACCTTCTCTAATCCTCAAAGGCTCCACCTTTGGCATTGCTTACTTTGTTTTACTCCCATTTTACTTTGCCCTTACCCCAAACTCCAGAACATACATTCTAAGCACAATGCCTGCCACTTAGTGGGCACTCTATAAAGAAGAAAGCATGGGATGGTGTCAATCTCATTAGTAATAGAAATCTCCAGTCTGAGGTAGAAGGCAGCATGCTTTGGGGGGATTCTTTATTCTAGCTCTCAGCCTCCTTGCTTCATTTTTCTCTTTC
>NW_006433133.1:1506991-1513226 GCF_000325575.1 Pteropus alecto | reverse complement strand
CTATTTTTCTTCAAGATGCAGCAAATGGTCTTGTGAACACAGCACACCTCAGAAAGAGATTTCTCTGGCCCCCTACATCTATACCTCTCTTCATTCCATGTGTCCTATTTTCTCATTCCTTACAATTCTATCATCTTGATCACTTTTACCATAGAAACATTCTCAGAGAAGCAGTTTTCTAAGCAATTTCAACAGAGTACTTCAGACCTCTGGCCCCATCTGATTCAAATTTAAAGTCCTATGCTTTCATTCTTTCTCTCACTAAAGTTTTAAAAACAATTGACTCAAACAAAAAATTCTGCTGGATTTCAACATGGTTGCCTCACAGCTAACTTAAATCAAGCCTTGTAGCTTTTAACCCAAGAGAACAATAATAAAAAATGTTCTCTTTCTAGTGCATTTCAGTTGAGTGAATTCTGTTCTCCCAGAACTATAAAAAGCAAATATGTACCTTCAAGAATGCAATTAAGGTAAAAAAATATATATATTTAACTAAATGTTAATTTTAAGTGATATAAACAAACAGATTGATAACCTACATTACTTTTGTTTGATTCATTAGAAAAATGGACACATTATCCTAACTTTGGATGAAATCATTGGAAAAGATTTTCTGGGAATATATTGGAATATTTATAGGGAATATTCAAAGAAATGATCCTGATTATAACTTAAGGAAATGCATGTTATTATAATTATACTATAATAGTAGCTTATGGAAATATTTTAGAATGAACCTTCCTTTATAATGGCTAACAAATTAAAGTGTATACTTTATTAAAAGAGTTTAGAGATTTATTTTAAATGATATACACAAACTTCATCTAGCACACTGCTATTACTTTTTAAAAATTTTAATTTATTTTAAATTTTTTCAAGTACAGTTGACATTCAATATCATTTTATATTAGTTTTAGGTGTATAGCATAGTGGTAAGACATTAACATAATTTATGAAGTGATACCCTTGATTACTTTAGTACCCACCTGGCGCTATACATAGTTATTACAATTATATTGACTATATTCTTTATGCTGTACTTCACATTCTTGTGACTATTTCATAACTACCAATTTGTACTTCTTTGTAATTGAAAAATAAAAAATAACATATTAGTTTCAGGTGTACAACATACTGATTAGACATATGTATAACTTAAGAAATGATCACCTTGATAAATCTAGTACCCATCTGACACCATACATAGTTATTACAATATTATTGACTAATTACTTATGCTATACTTTATATCCCCAAGACTGTTTTATAACTACCAATTTGAACTTCTTAATCTTTTCCCCTTTTTCACCCACATCCCAACTCCCTTCCCATTTGGCAACCATCAAATGTTCTCTGTATCCATGAGTTTCTTTCTGTTTTTTGTTGTTGTTGTTGTTGTTGTTGTTGTTCTTTAGATTCCACATTCAAGTGAAATCATAAGGCATTTTTTCTTTGTCTAACTCGCTTCACTCCATCCATGTTGCAAATGGCAAAATTTCATTTTTTTTTTATGGCTGAGTAATATCATATTGTATATATGTACCACCTCTTCTTTATCCATTCATCTATTGATAGACACCCAGGTGGCCTCCATATCTTGGCTATTGTAAATAATGCTGCAATGAACATATGGATTCACATGTTTCTTCAAAGTAATATTTTGGGTTTCTTCAGATAAATATCCGTTAGTGGGATTACTGCGCCGTTCTTTTCTTCATTTATAGACTTTGTTTTGGTCTATTTTATTTGGTATAAGTTTTTCTAACCCTGTTTTTTGTTTGTTTGTTTGTTTCTGTTTTATGAAATATCTTTTTCCATGACTTTCCTTTAAGTCTGTGTGTGTCTTTCAATTTGAAGCGAGTCTCTTCTAGGTAGCAAATGTAAGGCTCTTGTTTCTTATACATTACGTTAAGTAATTGTTGATAAATATGTTGTTTTTGCTACTTTATTATTTGTATTTTGATTTATTTCCCCTTCCTAAAAATTCTCTCTAACACTTCTCATAATACTGGCTTGGTGGTGATAAACATCTTTAGCTTTTTCATGTCTGGGAAGCTCTTTATCCTTCAATTCTAAAGGATAGCTTTGCTGGGTAAAGTAATCTTAGTTGTTCTGTCAAGGTAACAGGACGGACACATGACAAGTGGAAGAAAGACAAGCAGAAAATGTAGCTCCTGGTCCTAACAAGAACTCCTTGACTGGGAGAGAGTGAGAAAGATTCACGGTTTCCACGGAATCCAGTCACTTTGAGATATAGGGGTGGGGTGACACAGGAGGGGACAGCAAAGCCGTCTTTTTAAAAAATTAATTTATCTATTTTATGGTGACATTGGTTAATGAAATCCAATAAGTTTCAGCTGTACACTTTAACAGTAAGGCATATATATATTTACACTGAGTGTTCACCAATCATAGTTAGATTTCTTTCTATCACAACATATTTGACCTCCTTTACTCCACATACGTCAGCCCTCGCTTTTCCCCCGTATCCTCTGGTAACCACTATTGTACATGTCCATGAGTCTCTGTTTGTTCATCTTCTTCGTTTTTTTTTGTTTGTTTGTTTTTAGGTATATATCCTATATGTAAGTGATATTATGTATTTTCAAATTTTTTTATCTAACTTGTTTTGCTTAGCATGATTATCTTGAGGTCCATCCACATTGTCACAAATGGCAGTATTTCATCTCTTCTTATGACTGAGTAATATTATATGTGCCACAGCTTCTTTAGCCAATCACTTATCGTAGGACACTTCGGTTGCTTCCATGTCCTGGCCACTGTGAATAAGGCTGCTATGAACATCAGTGTGCAAATATCTTTGCAGATATGGGTTTTCAAGTCTTTGGGGTAAATACACAGTGGAGGGATTGATGAATCATACGTAGATCAACTCTTACTTTTATGAAGAAACTCCATACTGTTTTCCATAGTGGCTGTACCAATTTGCAGTCCAACCAACAGTGTATGAGGGTTCCTTTTTCTCTATATCCTCTCCAAAATTTTCTATTACTTGTCCTGTTGATTATAGCTATTCTAACAGGTATGAGATGATATCTCATTGTGGTTTTGATTTGCATTTCCCTAATAGCTAGCGATGTTGAGCATGTTTTCATTTATTTGTTGGCCATTTGTATGTCTTTTAAGGAGAAGTGTCTGTTCATATCCTCTGCCCATTTTTGACAAGATTGTTAGTTTTATTGTTATTATTGAGTTGTATGAGTTCTTTGTATTTTGGAGATATTAGGCCCTTATCAGAGTAATTGCTTGCAAATATATTTTCCCATTCAGATGGATGTCCCTTTACCTTGTCGGTGATTTCTTTTGCTATGCAGAAGCTTTTTATTTTGAGGTAGTCCCATTCATTGATTTTTGCTTTTACTTTCCTTGCCTTTGAAATCAAATTCATAAAATCCACATTAAGTGCAAGGTCCCTGAGTGTAGTTCCTATGTTTTCTTCTGTGTCTTTTATTATTTCAGTCTTATATTCAGGGCTTTAATCCATTTTGAGTTAATGTTGCTGTGTGGCGGTAGATAACAGTGTAGTTTCATTCTTTTGCAGATGTCTTACCAGTTTTCCCAATATAATTTCTTGAAAACGCTTTCCTTTTTCCACTGTAAGTTTTTATCTTTTTATCAAAAATTATTTGCCCATATAAATAGAGTTTACTTCTGGACTCTCAATTCTATTCCACTTGTCCATGTGTGTGTTCTTTTAGCAAATACCATGCTGTTTTAATTATTGTTGCTTTATAGTATAATAAGAGCTTGGGCAGAGTGATGCCTCCAGCATCATTCTTTATTCTCAGGATGGCTTTGGTGATTCAGGGTCTTTTGTGCTTCCAAACAAATCTGATGATTTTTTTGTTCTATGTCTTTAAAAAATACCGATGGGATTTTGATGGGGATTGCATTAAATCTGTTTAATATTTAGGTAATAAGGTCATTTTAATGATGATGATTATTCCAATGCATGAACATGGAATATCTTTTCATTTCTTTGTATCTTTGATTTCTTTTAATAGAATCTTATAGTTTTCATTATATTGGCCCTTCATATGTTTCATTAAATGTATTCCTGGGTATTTTATTCTTTTTGGTGCAATTGCAAAAGGAATTATTTGTCCACTTCTTTTTCTGACATGTCATTATTAGAGTATAGGAACACTATGGATTTTTGAATGTTGATTTTGTATCTAGATACTTTACTGTATTTCCTTATTGTTTCTAAGAGTGTTCTCGTGGAGTCTTTAGGCTTTTCTATATAGAGAATCATGTCATCCACAAATAATAACAGTTTGACTTCTTTATTTGCTATTTTGATGCCTTTTATACCTTTCTCTTGTCTGTTTGCACTTGATAGAAAATCCAATGTTATATTTAATAACATTGAAGATAGTGGATAGCTTTGCCTTTTTTCTTTTTTTTTGATCTTAGAAGTTAGGTTTTTAGTTTTTCACCATTAAATTAATGTCAGCTGAGGGTTTGTCATATATGGCCTTTATTATGTTAATGTACTATCCTTCTATACCAATTTTGTCAAGTGTTTGGATCATAAATGGATGCTGTATCTTGTTGAAGGCTTTTTCTGTGTCTATAGATATGATCATATTATTCTTATTTTTTAATTCATTTATGTGGTGTATCACATTAATCGATTTGTATGTGTCCGACCATCCCTGTCCCCCTGGGATGAAGCCCACTTAATTGTGTTGTGTAATCTTTTTAATATGTTGTTGTATTCGGTTCGCTAGTATCTTATTTAAGATTTTTGCATCTGTATTCATAAGAGACATCGGTCTGTAGTTTTGTGTTTTCCTTACTGGGTTTTGGTATCAGAGTATTATTGGCTTCATAAAATGATTTGGGAAGTATTGCTTCCTCTTCGAATTTTTGGACAAGTTTGAGGAGAAGATGTATTAAATTTTTGAACGTTTGGTAGAATTCACTGGTGAAGCCATCTGGTCTTGGACTTTTACTTTTTGGTAGGTTTTTGATGATTGTTTCAATTTCCACACTGCTGGTGGATCTATTTAGGTTTTCCAGTTCTTCTTGATTCAGTCTAGGAAGATTGTATTTTTCTAAGTACTAGTCTATTTCTTCTAGTTTATTAAATTTGGTGTTATATACGTTTTCATAGTATTCTTGTGTGATTGTTTTTATTGCTGGGATGTCAGTTGTCATTTCCCCTCTTTCATTCTTGATTTTATTTTTGTCCATTCTTTTTGTTTGTTTGTTTCTTTATTGAATCTAATCAGGGTTTTGTCAACATTATTAACTTTCTCAAAGAACCAGCTCTTTGTTGCGTTTATTTTTTTCTATTTTTTTCAATTTCATTTTTTTCTGTTCTAATTTTGATTACTTCTTTTCTCCTGCTGACTTTAGGCTTCACGTGTTCATCCTTTCTAGATTTTTAAGATGAAGCTTTAGGTTGTTTATTTGTGCTCATTGTTGTTTTTTGAGATAGGCCTATAATAATATGAACTTTACTCTTAAGCCTGCTTTTTTCAGTGCCCCAACGTTTTGATATGTTGTACTATCATTATCACTTGTTTCTATGTATCTCTTGATCTCTCTTTTTATCTCTTCTCTGTTCCATTTATTTTTCAGTAGCATGTTGTTTAATCTCTATGTACTTGTGGTTCTTCTGCTTTCATTTTACAGTTCTGTAGCTTCAAAGCATTATGATCGGCGTATATGGTTGGTATGATTCAACCCTCTTACATTTGTTGAAGTAATCTCTGTGACCCAGTATATGGTCAATGCTTGAGAATGTTCCATGTGCACTACAGATGAATGTATAAGCAGCTGTTTTGGAATGGAAGACTCTGTAAATATCAATTATGTCCAGTTGGTCTGATGTGTCATTAAGGATGTTATTTCCTTATTGATTTTCTGTTTGGGTGATCTGACCATATCTGACAGTCATGTATTTAGGTCCCCTACTATGATAGTGTTTTGCTCTGTTTCTCCCTTTAGTTCTGTTAGTAATTTCTTTACATATTTTGGGACTCCCTGATTAGGAGCATAGGTATTAAGAAGTGTTATGACTTCTTGGTGCATGATTCCCTTTATCATTATGAAGTGACCCTCAGTATCTTTCTTCCCCTTTTTTATTTTGAAGTCTATTTCATCTGATATTAGTACTGCTACTCCTGCTTTTCTCTGAATGCCATTTGCTTGGAATATAATTTTCTCTGTTACTTTGTGTCTGAATTTGTCTTTGGAAATGAAA
>NW_006433133.1:1497051-1506453 GCF_000325575.1 Pteropus alecto | reverse complement strand
ATTTTTTTTGTTGTGTTATTTTGTTTAAGCTGAGCTGACCCCTTTCAGTATTTCCTGTGATGCCAGCCTTGTAGTGAAGAATTCCCTTAATTTTTTTTATAACTGGAAAGGTCTTAATTTCTTCTTCATATCTAAAGGACAGCTTTGCTGAATACGTTGTTTCTTGGCTGGTAGTTCTTTTCACTTAATAGCTTGAATATTTGATTCCACTCCTTTCTGGTTTGCATGGTTTGTGCTGAGAAGTCTGATGATAATCTAATGGGTTTTCCATTGTAGGCTACCGTCTTCTTTTCCCTAGCTGCCCTGAAAATTCTTTCTTTGTCATTGATTTTTGATAATTTTAATACAATGTGTCTTGGAGAAGGCCTTTGGTTGAGATAATTGGGTATTCTGTTGACTTCTTGAATTTCAAGCTCCAGCTCATTCCTTAGATTTGGAAAATTCTTGTCAATTATCTGTCTGAAAATGCTTTCTAGTCCCTTCTGCTTTTCCTCGGCTATCAGCTAGTTCTTGTATTTCTCATTCATTATTTTTCATTCTTCCTTCTGATTTATTTCTAGATTTCTGTCCCAGAGGCCCCTTACACTATCCACATTTTTCATGATTCTTTTTTCTTGTTACTATTCTGATTGGGTGTTTTCTGCCACCTTATCTTCCAAATCACTGTTTTGATCTTCTGCTTTATATAATATATTGTCGTTTCCCTCTAATGTAGTCATTATTTTAATTATTGTATTTTTTTTAAATTTCTGACTGTTTCTTTTTTATGTTTTCTATCTCTATCTTTATGTTTTCTATTTCTTCATTAAAGTTTTCACTGAGTTTATCTACTTTTCCCTTAAGTTCATTGAATATCCTTACAACCAGTGTTTGAATTCTGCATCTAGTAGATTGCTTGTCTCCATTTTGTTTAGTTTTTTTTTTTTTTTTCTGGAGCTTTGTTCTGTTGTTTTTCATTTGGGATATGTTTCTGTGTCTCCCCATTTTGGCTGCCTTTTTTTCTAGGGGTCTTAGCAGCCAAGATATCCCTCCTGATTTTTAACCATCACACATGGGTGTGGGGCCAACCTGTTCAGCAGTCACATTCTATATCATTCTTGAGGTGTCTTCTTCTTTATGTCTTTACTTGTAGGACTTCTGTTCAGCTAGACTTCAGGAAGTTCTCAATGATGGTTGTTCTGTAGTTTAGTTGTAATTTTGATGTGGTCATGAGAGGAAGCAAGCACAGCATTTGCGTACTCTGCCATCTTGACAAGTCCAATTGTGCTACTTAATCCCCTCACCTTTTTCACCCTCTCCCTAGCACCCCTCCCATTTCGCAGCTATCAATATGTTCTCTGTGAATTTATTTCTGTTTTGTTTGATTGTTTATTTTGTTCTTTAGATTACACATGTAAGTGAGATGATATGGTATTTGTCTTTTTCTGTTTGACTTACTTCACTTAGCATAATACCTTCCAGGTCCGTCCATGCTGTTCCAAATGGTAGGATTTCATTCTTTTTTATGGCCGAGTAACATTTTACTGTACATATGTATCATATCTTCTTTATCCAATTGTCTATTGATGGACATTTAAGTTGCTTCCATATCCTGGCTATTGTAAATACTGCTGCAATGAACATAGTGGTTCATATGTCTTTTTGATTTAGTGATTCAGATTTTTTCAGATAGATACCCAGAAATGGAATTGCTGGGTCATAAAATAGTTTAATTTTTAATTTTTTGAGGAACCTCCATAGTGTTTTTCATAGTGGCTACACCAATTTGAAATACAACCAACAAAGCATGAGGGTTCCTTTTTCTCCATATCCTTGCCAATACCTATTATTTTTTGACCTATTGATGATGGCCAGTCTGACATTTAGCACACTGCTATGTTGTTTTTTTTTTTTTTTGTCATTTTCTACTTTAATATTCTCTACTTTAGTATTTCCACTCACTATAATATATTTTTTGAAAAGAAAGTTGGAAGAATTAAGAAAGCACTTAAAAAATAAGAAACATAAATATTATTTAGTTTCAGAGCAAACCTTTTGTAGTCTCAAGTATTAGTAGTGATTCTCATTTAATCTTTCTTAGGAACATATGTTTTGACCTTTCTCAACTCTCTTGACTTATAAGAGAATGAAATGTTTATCTCAGACATTATTGAGATTATTTTAGTCTCCTCATTGTTCAAGAAAGTAGCTGTGCAAAACTTTTCAGCAGATAAAAACAAAAGAACACTGCACTGGTCTGGGAGTCAGGTCTGAATTTTAGTCAGTAAATAATGGGGGTCATGTTACTTAATTTCACCATAAAATGAGGATAATAAAGCCTTTTTAAAAATTCTCGCACAATTACTCTCTTAGGTGAGAGAACAGATATATAAAAATAGTGGAAAATAGTTTATGAAGTATTTTTATTATTTATAATATTATTTTGGATCAAACCATTGGATTGATATTTGTCCAGTACTATAAATAAGTTCCTATGGAAATTTTTTATAATCAGGGATTTATTTTAAAAGTTGATATGTATTGACTGAATTCAGTTTTGGTATTCAGCAAATGACAGGTTCTTTTCGTAAATATTATCAGTGTCTCCTAATTATTGGTAGGTTGAGCCTTTATAGCTCCTCCCCTGAAAGTTTACTGGAAGCACAAATCTCTGCTCTAGGCTCTCCAACTGCTACCTTATGTAGAAGATTCACTTAAGGCAGACATGACATTTTTACTACAGGATGAAAGAATAATGGAACTCTAGACCTTGATCACTGCACAAATGGCCCACCAATGCCTTCCTTGTTAGATTTGCATACCTTCTTCATGCAAAGGGAATGAGACTTGTATAAATCTACATAATCCGTTACCTATTTTGATCACTAGGCATTTTACCACTTGTAATATTTATAATATTCTTTTTTTTAATTAATAAATCCTTTGATATAAGTTTCACTTATATTTGAGGTGCTAAGTAATCAAGTCTCAAGTGTTGACTTCTAATTAGTATACCCCTAAGATGTAGAATAGAGATTTTGCTTATTCCCACAGTACATGGCTTATCCTTCTGTATTGAATGTACTTTCACATGTGATTGTCATTACATGAAATAAGACTTTATTCTACTCTACTATTATTAAGGTCTGATATATGTTTTTCTTTTTTTAAACAAAAGTATTTTAAAGAATACTTAATATCTACATGGGATAATGGAAGTTAACGAGATTTATTGTGGTAAACATTTCACAATATATATATAAGTCAAATCATTATGCTGTACATTGTAAACTTATACAGTGCTGTATGTCAATTATATCTCAACAAAACTGAGGGAAAGAATACTTAAGACATTCTAAGACAAAAGCGTCATTCATTTTATTAAATATTTCTTGAACACTTGCTATATGCTAGGCACTATGCTAAGCCCTGAGGTAATATAAACTAGGCATAATTCAAGTTCTTACAGTCTAATAAGAAAGGTACTGTTGAACAAACAAGCACCCAAACTACAGTGTGATATTTGCTATAAAAAATAAAATAGAATACTGATATCCTTTAAAATATAACACATTATTTAGACAAAACCTATGGGAAGAGCTAGAAATAATTTATATTATGAATTGAAACTACAAATACTGAGTTGCAGTTAATTTTCCCCTTTTAATTTTTTTACATTAAAGATTAACATAAAGAGTAGAAACACTTCTAACTGGGAAAATAATTTTATGTGCCATTGGATGGTTTGGCTGACTGAAACTATAAAGCAGTTTAACAACCAAATGTCACGTGAATTAAAGGCACTTCTATTGAGTCAGTAAGTCAATATATTACTTCTGTTCCCCTGAGGAAATCAAGTTGCTACATGGACAATATAAGACACAGTAACATTTTTTCTGTAGCCACTGAGGAAAACAACCAAAATGAAGAGAAAAGTTTATGGTTTTAAGTTATTTTCTTCTGAAAGATTTTTTTAAACTATAGAATATTGTATATTTAAGCAAAAAAAATCGATAAACTTCAACATGATGTACAAAATAATCTTAAAGGCAATTTCTGGTTGTGTGGATAAATTCTGATTATGCTGTTACATGATTTATTTACCTATTTAATTTTTATTAATAATTAATTTGAATTTCCTTGTGCCATTACTTAGTGCATTGTAAGTTTAATGATTTTACTGCAGTTTTCCTTGTGCCATTACTTAGTGCATTGTAAGTTTAATGATTTTACTGCAGAACTCTGTTAATTGTATATGTCTCTTTTTAGAGTTTATATATTATGTACTCTGTTAAATATAGATCATTTAAGTGTTTTTATATTTAGTCATTGAAATACAGTTTAAGAAATACGAAGTTTACTAATGAATAGAAAGTAGTTAGAAGATATCTACTCATTTTACTTTTTCATAAGATGGCAAATAAATGAATAATGCAATTCTCAATAAAATAGGCCATATTCAAGTTATTAATAAAGTCTTTAATTTAATTATTAAAATGCCTTTTTGTACACTTTGATTAATTTGATTTCACATATTCTAGCCAACAATATTGAAATTAGCAAAATTCATATAAAGGAAAAGCTAACAATTATTTTCTGATTAATTCTGAACACCTTCTTACCATCTTTCCTATCAACCAGTATTTTAAAGTCCATTATAACAAGAATGCATTGAAAATTATCATAGAAATTAAAATATTTAAGATGGCAACATAGACATACATGAACTCAGAACATAAAGAACACATACATGCACAAACACACACACACACACACACACACACACACACACACACAAGCTCAACCACATCATTGTTTTGTATCTTTTTCTAATATCTAAAATGACGCCACTGCGATACTGACATCTACAATCTCAATGTCTCTATATTTTGACAGGTATGATCATTCAGCAAACTTAATGGCTAAGAAAACCCTGCATAATTTCTTTATCTCTTTGATTTTTTATTTATTTAATAATATTTATTGAGTGTCTATCATGAGCTAGGCATTGTTCTAGGTGTTGTGGTTAAAATAATAAGCAAATCAGGCATGGTGTCTTTCCTCATGAAGCTTATATTCTAGTGGATTTTTTGATCCTACAGAACTAGAGATAGATAGATAGATAGATAGATAAATAGATGATAGATGAATGATAGATGATGGATAGACAGACTGACATATAAGCTAACACACACACATTGATTGGTATGTGTTCTATTGCTTGATTTTTCCTGTAACCACAGAATTGGTAATAAAAATCAGTGAACTGGAAACATAAACTGCTAATTCTCCTCATATTCAAAAGAAAATATTCTTCTTGGCCACCAATTTGGGAGCAGACTCCACCCTGTAGGACTTCCTAAGAGGATGTTAAATGGTTTCTACCCCCCTTCCCAATGTACATGAGAGGATCAGATATGGGAAAAAATTTTGTGAGGGCCTTATACAGAGTGTTAGTGAGAAAATGAATAGTCTTTTATTTTCCTTGGTTTTCTCTCACTATGCCAAGTAAAGGGAGAATTTCAAAAGGATATTGAAGACTAGAAATGCCTTTCATGAAGGAAACATTAGCACCATGTTCCTTGGCTTAGATGCTTGATGAGATGAGAACAGCAGGTCAACCTGGTGTTCTCATTAAAAATAAAAGTAGAGATCTTGACATTGCTTTACAGTTGTTCCTTGAAGTTTGGGAGCCCACAGACACATAGAAATGGTGTCTATTTCTGATTTAGATATTTGTGGAAAAAAAGAAACCTGCTAAGATACTCCATGTCAGCATCGTGTGAAGAGACAATGTAATGAGATAAGACAGAATAAGTTAGTGAGTGGCATCCGCCATTACAGTTTCCTCTGGCTTTTGGAGTAATGGAAGTAGAGACCTCAGTAGTTTCCATGGTTCCTCATAGGAACATATGAAGATTAGAGGTGACCCTAGTGGCTTCCAGGACAAAGCAACTAAAAGTTCAATTGAGATAAAGAATTGGGTCCTGATGATGGGGGTGAAAGTGACATTTGGCTGCCTTTCTCTGAGGGTGGTCTTCAGATACAGAATATGTAGGGTGAGTGGAAAAACTCAGTTTACATGGTATGATTTCATGTGCAGTGAACAGAATTGCTCACTCTTTAAAAATTTCTAGGATTCAAGATGGTGTAGAAGGTAAAGGCTGTACACACATCCTCTAGCGACCACACTAAAATGATAACAAAACTAGAGAGCAATCAGATCTGTCTGAACAGAAGCCCTACAACTAGGTTACCTCAAATAACAGGTCACTTCAAAATGGCAGGCAGAGTGGAGACGTGAAACTGCCTGTTCCCACAACTGCGTGTGGTGATTGAGAATTGGGAAGGCAATCTTGGCTGCAGAGCCCCCTCCTCTACCTGAAGAGGGAAGGGTCCTGACCACACACTGGGCTCCCCAGTTCAGGGTTCCAGTGCCAGGAAGAGAAGTCCCCACAACCTCTGGCTGTGAAAAACAGCGAAGGTTGTGGCTGAGTAAGATGGAGAGGTGCGAGAAGCAGAGACTTTCCTCTAAAAGGGCCCACACTTGGACTTATTCGATGATGAACTCACTGACCCTGAGCTCCAGCACCAGGGCAGTGGCTTGAGGGGTACCAGGGAGGCACTGAGCTGTCCGGCTTCAGGGCAAGGGCTGGAGTGGTAGTTTGCTCCTGGACAGAGTGTTGAGCCCTTTCCCTTCCCAGCATTCAAAGGCAGGCACTATCAACCTAAATAACACAGGTCGCTCTGCCTAGGAGATTTCCAGAGACTCCATCTTTTCCAACTTGTGGGCCCACTCAAGATGTTCCCAGTGGTTTATTCCATATGAGTGGGCTGTCTTGGCTCCTACAGTGAACTTTTATAAAATCTCTCAAAGGCTCACAAACCCAAAGAAGTAGCATCTGGACTCAGTGTGACCCATACCTCTCGTTGAGCAGCCCCAAACCCTGTACTTCTGGCAGCTGGCCTTGGGTTCAGACTTGACCCCTCAAGGCACCTATAAGCCCAGCATGGGTGGCAGCCATATGTGGATTGCTTGGTGACTATCACCATGTGTCCCCAGAGGTTCACAGGCTGCGGATGAATTTGGCATGCAGCTAGACCCCTATCAGGTCTGTGCCTATGGGCGCCACAGCACACCTACATAAAGGCACTCTACTAAGACTGGGAGACTTAAGAGCCCTATCTAATACATAGAAACAGACACAGGAAGGCAGCCAAAATGAGGAGACAAAGAAAAATGTCCCACTTGAAAGAACAGAACAAAGCTTCAGAAAAAGAATTTACTAAAATGGAGACAAGCGATATACCAGATGCAGAGTTCAAAACACTGTTTATAAGAATGCTCAAGAAACTTAGGTGAAGAGTAAATGAACTCAATGAGAACTTTAACAAAGAGAAAAGAAAAGCATAAAAACGGAAATGGAAATTATAAAAGGGAGCCAGTCAGAAATGAAGAATACAATATCTGAGATGAAGAATATATTAGAGGGAATCAAGAGAGTGGAGGGAACAGAGGATCGGACCACTGATATAAAGGATGCAGTAGCGGAGGACACAATCAAAATGGCAACAAGAAAAAAAATCCAAAATAATGAAATAATATAAGGAGCCTATGGGATAACATCAAATACAACCACATTTGCCTAATAGGGGTACCAGAAGGAGAAGAAGAGCAAGAAGTTGAAAACCTATTTAAAGAAATAATGATGGAAAATTTCCCTAACCTGGTGAGGAAATAGACATACAACCCAAGGAAGCTCAGAGAGTCCCAAAAAAGAGGCCTACACCAAGACACATCATCATTAAAATACCAAAGGTTGAATACAAGGAGAGAATCTTAAAAGCAGCAAGAGAAATGCAGTTAGATCCCTACAAGGGAGCTCCCATAAGACTGGCAGCTGATTTCACAAAAGAAACTATGTGGGGCAGAAGGGCTTTGCACAAAATATTCAAAGTGATAAAAACCCAGGATCTATAACCAACATTACTCTATCTAGCAAAGCCATCATTTAGAGTCTAAGGACAGATAGAAAGGTTTCCAGACAAGAAAAGGCTAAAGGAGTTCATCATCACTAAGTTAGCATTACAGGAAATGTTGGAGGGACTTCTTTAGATAGAAGAAAAAATATGTATCAAAAATATAAATAAAGAATGGCAATAACCACATATCTACTAAAAATACTTCAAATGAAAAAGAATTAAGTGCCCAATTGCTCAATAGAGACGGTGGATGGATGGATAAGAAAATGCCTACAAGAAACTCGCTTCAAATTAAAAGCTACTCAGACTAAATGTAAGAGAATGGGAAAAGATACCTCATTATGGAACTACAGGATAGTGTGCTGAGTGGATTAAGTCAGATAGAGTAAGACAAATGTTATATGATTGTATTTATATGTGGATCTAAAGAACAAAATAAACAAATAAAAAGAAACACTCATAGATACAGAACACATTTTGAGGGTTACAAGATGGGAGGGGGTTAAGGGGGTCAATGAAAAGAGGGAGGAAATTAAGAGGTACAAATTGATAGTTACTAATAGTCATGGAGATAGAAAGTATAGCATAAGGAATATAATGAATAATATTGTAATAACTATGTATGGTGTTTAGGGGGATACTAGATTTATTGGCATGATCACTTTGTGAGTTGTATAGATGTCTAATCACAGTGTTGTACAGCTGAAACTGATATATGATTGTATGCTAACTATAACTAGAAAATAAAAAAAAATATTATTATTGAAAAAAATTTAATTCTGCTTATTCATATTTAAAGTCTCTTTGTCATTCAATCAACATATTTATTGAATCCTGACTGTGTTCCAGGCAGTGTTCTAAGTGCTGGGGATATAACAGTGAACAAAACAGATATTGAGGGAGAGAGTCCATTATCAGAGTCAACAGTGGTAGCACTGGATTTCAGGTTGTAGTGAGCACACGGTTTGGAACAAAGCAAGAGCCCAACATATGTTATAATGAATAAATAAATGAGGGTAAATTAGATGACCTCTATGATCATACCCAGTTGTGATAATTTGTGTTTTCCTTATTGTTTTTGACTCTGTCTTTAGTTGTATATATCTTATTAATTTATGTTTTAAAATTCTAAGTACCAACTATATGCTGGATAATGCTAAAGTTTGTCATACACTAGAACATACTATCTCATTTAGTTTTCATAGCAGCAAGCACTATTAGGTAGATTTTATTATCCCATTTTATAGATTAAATGTTTTATCCAATTAGCAGAGCAGGAATTTGAAGGCCAGGTGTTTTTTTCCAAAGCCTATGCTTTTATCTGTTGGATCACACTGTCTTTCTGTTATTAAATTGTATACTACAAAGTGTTAAAAGATAATATATTTAACATTTATAGTGAAAACTTAATTTTTACATCACAACAGATTTCAAACTGTC
>NW_006433133.1:1473807-1496426 GCF_000325575.1 Pteropus alecto | reverse complement strand
CTGATGGCTGGGTAATATTCCATAGTATATGTGTACCGCAGCTTTTTTAGCCAATCATGTATTATAGGGCACTTCGATTGCTTCCATGTCATGGCCACGGTGAATATCGGTGCTATGAACATCGGCATGCAAATACCTTTTCAAATATGGGTTTTCAAGTCTTCAGGGTAAATATACAGCAGTGGGATTGTTGGATCATATGGTAGATCAATTTATAATTTTTTGAAGAACCTTCATACTGTTGTCCATAGTGGCTGTACCAATTTTCAGTCCCACCAGCAGTGTATGAGGGTACCTTTTTCTCCACATCTTCTCCAACATTTGTTATTACTTGACCTATTGATTATAGCTATTCTAACAGGTATAAGATTATATCTCATTGTGGTTTGAATTGGCATTTTCCTAATAGCTAGTGATATTGAGCATCTTTTCAAATATTTGTTGGCCATTTGAATGTCCTCTATGAAGAAGTGTCTGTTCAGGTCCTCTGCTCATTTTTTTGAGTGGATCATTTTGTTGTTGTTGTTGTTGTTATTGAGTCGTATGAGTTCTTTGTATATTTTGGATATTAGGCCCTTTTTGGAGGTGTCATTTGCAAATATATTTTCTCATTAGGATGGTTGTCTCTTTACCTTGTTGATGGTTTCTTTTGCTGTGCAGAAGCTTTTTAGTTTGATGTAGTCCCATTCATTGATTTTTTTGCTTTTATTTCCCTTGCTTTGAGGTCAAATCTTCTCTGTATTGTTCCAATTTTAGTATATGTGCTGCCAAAGCAAGCACTCTCCTTTATATTCTATTTTAAAACTTAACTCTTCTAGAAAGTATTTCCTGGTAATACCACTTGATCTCAAAACATGTGTGTTCTCCAGGTATCTTCTGTACTTCTGTGTCGCATACAATAATAATGATTAATATTTATTAAGAGCCTAATAACTACCATGTAATCCAACAATTCCACTTCTGGATTTTTATCTGAAGGAAACAAAAACACTAAGTAAAAAGATATCTGCACCCCTATGTTCATTGCAGCATTATTTACAATAGCCAAAATATGAAATCAATCTAAGTGCTCATCGATGGATCAATGGATAAAGAAAATGTGGTATGTATGTGTACACACACACACACACACACACACACACACAATGGAATATTAATCAATCATAAAAACAAAGAAATCCTTCCATTTGTGACAACATGAATGGAACTTAAGGGCATTACGCTAGGTAAAATAAATCAAACAGCAAAAGACAAATGCCACATGATCTCACTTATATACAGAATCTAAAAACACACATACAAAAACCAAGACTGTAACAAAAAAAAAAAACTTAACTTATAGATACAGAGATCAGATTTGTGTTGCCAGAGGTGTGAAATTGGTAAAGGTGCTGAAAAGACCAAAGCTTCCATTTAGAGAATAAATAAGTCCTTGGGATGTAATGTACAGTATGGTGACTATAGTTAATAACAGTGTATTGTATATTTGAAAGTTGCTAGGAGAGTAGATCTTAATTCTTATCATAAGAAAAAATTATAATTATGCATGGTGATGAGTATTAACTAGACTTGTTGTAGTTATCATTTTGCAATATATACAAATTATTGAATTATATGACATACATGAAACTAGTATAATGTTATAAGTCAATTGTATCTCAATAAAATTTTCAAAAAAACACCTGAAAACCATGCTACAGGACAGGTCAATGAGGACCCACTCCCAGAATTTCTAATTCAATATGTCTTGAATTGAGCCCTAGAATTTTCATTTTGATCAAGTTTTCAGATGATGTCATTGTGTATGCTCCATATACCACACTTTCAGAACTACTGTTCCACATAACTAATCGACTCCATGAATATTTTGAAAATCTTTCTAAAAGCATCCAATTACTTCCATTTTTCATTACTATTAGGTTATTAGAGAATAGATAATGGCCCTATATCAGGATCATCTCCTGTTTATTTTGATTAGATGTCTCAGATCTCTACACTATTAGTTACTACTTGTAAAGATCAAATTTTAATAAACAATATTTTGAAGACTTATATAATCAAACCATTATGTAGTAGATAACCCCATTTTATTATATTATTATCTATCCAATAGGTAATATTATTATCCCCATTTTACAGATATGAAAACAAAGTCACACACTGGTAAGAAGTAGAGCCAAAATTTACAGAGCGGTCTGCCTGACATCAGTTTATTAGGTTTGACTTTCTCTCTAACATTTCCTTTGAGATAATAAATTTGTAGAGACCAGAGATACATTATTCTGGTGTTTGTGACACAATTTAATTGAACAAAGATAATTAATCAATAATATGTTTTCTGACTAATAAAAAAAGCCTACTAGTGCCAGATGTTGTTCTAGGCACTACTCATGCACAGATTCACTTGCAGCTCACATCAAACTCTTGAGGTAGATACCATTGCAGTTCCCATTTTATAGACAAAGACACTGATGCACAGAGATGTCATGACCTACTTAATCTTCAAGAAGTTGTAAGTAGAAAAGCTGGGCTATAAATGCAGATAATCTGGCTTCAGGGGACCTTCATTCTTACCCAGTTTACTTTACACTCTCTGTAAATTATTTTACTTTGGTTTTGATTAAACATTATTTGATAAGGGCTTTTTCTTTATTTTTTTTTTATGTCTCACTCTTAATTAGGCAGGCTGCAACTCAAGTCTTTTGAACTACGTAAGTAAGGTATACTGTAACATTCCACATATGGAGGGAGTTTAGCAACTAATTTGAAAGAGAATGGTGGCTCCTTGAGCACAGAGACTACAATATAGCAATCTTTTCCAGAGCAGACAAAAGTTTTGAATAAGTTCCCTTTTCTTTTCTTTTTCTTTGAATATCTCGTGGCAGGGATTTGACATTAATATTTGAAATATTTGTCATTAATTTAAAAAAATCATGCTTTTTTTGTATATTAAATTGACTTTTTCTGATATTGTATTTTCCAAGAATGAGAATGATTTTAAGTTGATCAGCCATAACCTTTCCATACAATGCCCCTGGTCATCAGAAACACTAATTGACAAGTTAGTTCCAGAGATGAGGGTGATATTCTGTAACAAAGGGGTTTACAGGAGAATTAAGCCCAGATAGTCTTCCCAGTTCTAGTCACTCTCCATGATACATATATATTATTCCATGTTACATATACATACTCATCAAAGTTCTATCTCTTAAACAAACAGATGATTCCTCCATTCCTCTGATTTAAAGATTTGATGGCTCTCGAATGACAGCATTTTTCAAACCTGTCTTAAACCAAAAGAACCTGGAAAATGAAAAAAGTATATATAATTTCCAAGGCCAAAAAACTGTGTATTTAACAAGCTCCCTAACGGATTTTGAAAGTCATTCAAATTTGAAAAACATCGGCCTGTTAGGATTAAATACAATATTTTCAGCCTTGCATTCAAGAATCTCCTTCCCATTGTTCTGTTCTGATATTTCCAGCCTTATCTTCTGGTAAGTCTACATTTCAATCACCTTTATATTGCAAAAACGCCTAGTATATGCTTCATGCAGAGCAGGAATTCTTTATGTCTATAAACTGTTCTTGCTATTTTAGTGTTCTAGTCCACTAAAGAAGTAGCCACTAAGATGTTGTGGAAAATGATATTGGTCTGTGTCCTTTGATTACTTTGCTACTTTTCTTTTATTCTCCATCAATGCTGCTGCCTGAAAAATGAAACATCAGTGACATTCAGGTTTTACTTAGTCATTCAACTTCAGACAATAGTCACAGCAGAGTGGCGATGTAGAAAGCAGGAATCTCTCTCATGTTGAGAATAACAGCCTCTAAGGAACAGCAAAAGACATAATCCAGTCACCTCTTCCATCATTCCGCATTAATGATTACAGTTTTAGGGTTTAAAATACTAATTCTCTTTTAGGTGGTGAACACACAATGCAGTATATGGATGATGTATTATAGAATTATACACTTGAAAACCTATATAATTTTATTAACCAATGTCACTCCAATAAATTTAAGAAAATTAAAAAAAAATTGTATCTCCAATGTTTCATGAAAGCTTCACTTATCCACATTCCCAATTTCATTTTAGATTCAAATAGAAAGATGTAGTGCCCACTACTACTTTCTCTCCCTTCAGTCTCGAAAAATGCTGACATTCTTAACTCACGTTAATTGGTTCCTTTATTGGTATTTGCCTATTTATTAAGGTCGTATTGCTTCTTGCTTCCTTAAAAATAATGTCATCATCTATAAGATCACTTTGCTATATCTTATTTTCTGTGTCCTAGGAAATGTAAATCAAAACTGCAATGAGATACCATCTCACACCTGTTAGAAAAGCTGTTCTCAACAAAACAAGTAATAACAAGCGTTGGAGAGGATGCGGAGAAAAAAAAAACTTAGACACTGCTGCTGGTAAATTGATATACTCACTATGAAAAACAGTATGGAAGTTCCTCAATAAAACTAAAAATTGAATTACCATATGACCCAGCAATTCCTGTTCTAGATATTTACCCCCCAAATTTGAAAACATTTATCCATAAAGATATATGCACCCCGATGTTCATTGCAGCCTTACTCACGGTGACCAAGACATGGAAACAACTGAAGTGCCTTTCAACATATAATTAGATAAAGATATGGTACATATATGCAAAGGAATATTATTCAGCCATAAGAAAAGATGAAATACTGCCATTTGAAACACCATGGATGGATCTTGAGGTTATCATGCTAAGTGAAATAAGTCAGACAGATTTGAAAACTACATGATATCACTTATATGTGGGATATAAACCTAAAAGCAACAAATGAAGAGGATAAAAAACAGAGACTCATGGACAAGGACAATAGACTAGTGGTTACCAGAGGATAGGGTAGGAGGTAGATGGAGTAAAAGGGGTCAAATATGTGGTGACAGAAAGAAATCTAACTATGGGAGGTGAACACACAGTGCAATATATGTATGCTTTACTGTCGAATTGTATACTTGACACCTTTTGAATTTCGTTAACCAATGTCACCATAGAAAAAATAAGTAAATAAAAAAAAAAACAGCACAACATTTACTTTAATCATTTGATGAGTCAAGGTGGCATTATAGGAATATTAATTAGCTAAACCAAAGAAAGTACTTGTGTGTGTGTGTGTGTGTCTGTTAGTATATTCAGTGTATTTGAGTGTGTACATGCACTTGTACAGGGACCAGAGGGCACTGAAATCCGACCTGCATTCCAAATGTACTTTGATGCTGTGGTGGATATGTCAGGAGAAAGGGATATGTCAGGATAAAGGGGTATCTTTTTTCCATTACAAAAGGTTACATTTGATCACCAAACCATGTGCCCGAGGGTACTCTCTTCTCTGATTCAACCTTTAATAGAGGGTGGCTTTTAAAATTTTTCACAGAAACTCATATAGACTATTGTTAATGCTATTATGGATTTTACCTTTTTACTTTAATTTTTGAATTGCTTACAAATATTGAGGGATAGGAAAACAAAATTTGTATGTATATATTAATATTCTGTTCAGATACTTTATTAAATCCACTTTCTTTTTTATTGTGATAAAATACACATGATAAAATTCACCATTTAAACATTTTTATAGTGTAGAATTCAGTGGTTTTGAATATACTCACAAAGTTGTGCAACTATCAACACTATTTAGCTCTAGAACATGTTTATCATTCTAAAATAAAAACGCTGTACCTATTAAACTTTTCCTACCTACACTCCCTGTAGCAAAGTTGCTTTTAGTCTCAATTAATTTACCAATTCTGAAAATTTATAAATGGATCATATAACATGTAGACTTTCTTGTCTAGCTTTATTCACTTAGCATCATATTTTAAGGTTCGTCCTTATCATAGCATAATTAATTTATTTCCTTTGAAAAATTTTTACATTTATGTTTCTTTTCAATTATAGTTGACATACAATATTATACTAATTTTAGGTATACAAAACAGTGATTAGACATTTATATAACTTATGAAGTGATCACTGTCATAAATCAAGTACCCATCCGACACCATACATAGTTATTATAATACTGATTATATTTCCCAATCTATACTCTACATCCCCATGACTATTTTGTAATTATCAATTTGCACTTCTTAATCCTCTCCCCTTTCAGTCATATTCCCACCCCTGACAACCACCAGATTGCTCTCTGTATCTGTGAGCTTGTTTCTGTTGTTTGTTTATCCTGTTCTCCAGATTCCACATATGACATTTGTCTTTCTCTGTTTTACTTACTCCACTCAGCACAATATCCTCTAGGTCCATCCATGTTGTTGAGGATGGCAAGATTTCATTCATTTTTATAGCTGAGTAATATTATATTGTATGTGTGTAATACCTCTTTTTATCCATTCATCTACTACTGATGGGCAATCAGGTAGCCTCCATATCTTGGCTACTGTAAATAATCCTGCAATAAACATATGGATTCACATGTCCCTTCAAATTAATGTTTTGGGTTTCTTCAAATAAATACCCAGAAGTGGGATTACTGGGTCTTTCTTTGTCTCTTGTTATAGCCTTTGTATTAACGTCTGTTTTGTCTTGTATAAGTATTGCTACCCCAGATTTCTTTTTGTTTCCATTTTCATGAAACATCTTTTTTCCATCCCTTTACTTTCAGTCTGTGTGTATCTTTTGATCTGAAGTGAGCCTCTTACAGGAAGCATATGTAAGTGTCTTGTTTTCTTATCCATTCATTTACCTTAACTTTTGATTGGAACATTTAATCCATTTACATTTAAAGTAATTATTGCTAGATATGTAGTTATTGCAATTTTATTGTTCATATTTTTTATCTTTTTTTTCTTTTCTCTTTTTCTAAGTAAAGAAGTTCCTCCAACATTTCCTGTAATACTGTCTTTGTGATAATGAACATTTTGAGGAACTACAAACTCTTTTCCAATGTATCTGCACCATTTTACATTCTACTAGCAATGTATAAGAGCTCTAATTTCTCCACAACCTTGTCAGAATTGATTTTTCTCCAACTTTTTGCTTATAGCCAGCTATTCTGGTGGATGTGAAGTAGTATCTCGTTGTGGGTTTGCTTTACATTTCTTTCATGACTTATAATGTTGAACATATTTTCATATTCTTTGATGATCATTTGTATATCTTCTTTGGAGAAAGAGCTATTCAAGTCATTTGGCCATTTTCTGGTGGGGTTGTTTAACTTTTTATTGTAAGAGTTCTTTATATATCCTGGACACTAGATTCTTATCTGATATATAATTTGCAACTATTTTCTCCCTTTCTGTGTATTCTCTTTCTTCCTGTCCTGATAGTGTCCTTTGAAACACAGAAGTTTCTTATTTCGATGAAGTCTTATTTGTCTTTTTTTTTTTTTCTTTTGTTGCATGAGCCTTTGGTGTCATATCAAAGGCTCTAAGAAACCACTGATAAGTTCAAGTCATGAAGATTTACCCCTATGATTAATTCTAAGGATTTTATAGTTTTAGCTTTTATACAGAGATATTTGAGTTTTTTGTTTTTGTTTTTGTTTTTGTTTTTGTTTTTATATTGTATGAGGTAGCAGTCCACCATTTGATTGCATGCAGATACCCAGATGTACTAACATTTGCTGAAGAGGCTTTTTCCCCCCACTGAGTTGCCTTAGTTAGCACTCTTGTCAAAATCAACTGCTATAAATGTATGGGATTATTTCTGAACTCTTCTATTCTGTTGAAGTGCAATCCTATTTTTATACCAGTATCACGCAGTCTTGATTAGTATAGTTTTGTAGTACGTTTTGAAATCGAGTACTACATTTTCTCCCTCTGTTATTTTTTGTTCAAGATAATCTTGGCTACTGGGGACCTTTTGCATTTACTTGTGAATTTTAGAAGCAGCTTGTCAATTTCTCCTAATAAGCTAAATGGGATTTTGATAATTATTGCTTTGAATTTGTAGATCAATTTGGGGAATAATTAGATCTTAGCAATATTAAGTCGTCTAATCTATGAACATGAAATGCCTTTCCATTAATTAAGATTTTAAAATTTCTCTTTCAATTAAGTTTTGTAGATTTCAGTATTCAAGTCTTGTATTTCTTTTGTTAAACTTATTTCTAACTATATTTTATTCATTTGATGCCACTGTAAATGTAACCATTTCTTAATTTTATTCTTGCATGGCATACTGCTAGTGTATAGAAACACAACTGAGTTTTGTATATTGATTGTGTATTCTCTAAACTTGATAAACTTGTTTATCAGCTATAGTAATTTTCTTGTGGATTCCTGAAATTTTCTATGTGTAAGATATTGTCATCTATAGATACAACTTTACTTCTTTTGAATCTGGATGTTATCATTTTATTTTCTTGACTAATTGCCTTTTCCATAACATACAATACAGTATTGAATGGTGGAGGTGAGAGTGAACATCCTTAACTTACTCTTAAATCTTAGGAAGAAAACATGTTGTCTTTCACCATTAAGTATGACATTAGCTGTGCATTATTCATTATGCTCTTCATCAGTTTAAAGATATTCCTATTTGTTGATTGCTTTTTTCATAAAAGTAGATTTTATCAAATTCTTTTTTCTGGATCTATTGAAATAAACATGTATATTATGATGTATTGCGGTGATTAATTTTTGCATGTTAAAGTACTCTTGTATTCCTGGGGTAAATCTTAATTAATCATGTATAAGCTTTTAACATGATGCTGCATTTGGTAAAATTTTTGTGAGGATTATATATCCATGGTTTTATTTTCTTGTTATTTTGGGGGGTTCTTGATATTATGTAACACTAATATCATAGATTGAAATGGGAAGTTTTCTCTTTCTTCTAGTTTTTGAAGCACTTGAGAAGGATTGGTGTTAATTCTTTAAACTTTTGGTAGAAGTCATCAATGAAGACACCTGATCCTGGACTTTTCCGTCAGAAATTTTTTGATTACTAATTTAATATCTTTACTTATTATAAGTATATTCAGATTTTCTATTTCTTCCTGAGTTATTTTCAGAAGTTTGTGCCTCCTATGAATATATCTATTTCACCTAGGTTATCTTTTTTTTTTTTTTTTTCATAGTATTCTGTAATATATATTTTTTTATTTTTGTAATGTTGGTAATATTGTATTATCTTTCATTCCTAATTTTCATAATTTGAGTCTTTTCTATTTTTTCTTGGTCAGTCTAGCTAAGTGTTGTCAATTTTGTCGAACTCTTCAAAAAGCCAATTTCCGGTTTTGTCGATTTTCTCCATCATTTAATATTCTCTATTTTATTTATTGATACACTAATCTTTATTATGTGCTTCCTTTTGCTTGCTTTGAGTTTGGTTTCTTTTTCTTTTTCTTAGTTTCTTAAGGTGTGAGCTTAGGTTATAATTTGAGATCTTATTTGATATAGGCCTTTAAAAGTATAACTTTCCCTCTAAGCACTACTTTAACTGAATTGCATGTAAGTCGTAGCATGTTATGTTTTGTTTTTCTTCTTCTCAAAATATAACTCCACTCTTTATTTCTTTGACTCATTGCTTATTTAGGTATGCATTAATTTCAAATATTTGTGAATTTCCCAAATTTCCTTCTGGAATTAATTTTTAGCTTCATTCCATTGGTCAGACAACATGCTTCAGATGATTTTAGTTCTTTTAATTATATTGAGACTTGTTTTATCACCTAACATGTGGTTTATCCTGGAGAATATTCACTTGAGAAGAATATCCATTCTGTTGTAGTTGAGTAAAGTGGTCCATAGATGTCTGTTAGATCTAGTTGGATTATGGGGTTGTTAGAGTCTCCTATTCCTAAGCTGATCTTCTGTCTAATTGTTGTCTCTATTAATGAAAGTGGAGTATTGAAGCTCTATCTTTGTTCTATTTATTACTGAAAGTGGGAATTGAAGACTCCAGCTATAATTTCGAATTGTCTATTTCTCTCTTCAATTCTCTCCATTTTTGCTTCATGAATTTTGAGGCTCTGTTGTTAATATTATCATTGTTAAGTTTTTTGATGAATTGACTCATTTATCATTATAAAATGTGGTTATTTTTCTTGAATGGCAACTTTTGTCTTAAAGTCTATTTTGGTTATTGGTTTCATGGCATATCACTTTTTATCCTTTCGTTTTCAACATATTTGTATCTTTGACTCCAAAGTAAGTCATTTGCAGACAGCATAAAATTGGATCATCTATTTTTATCCAATCTACACATCTTTTCCTTCTAACTAAAGTTTAATTTCATTTAAATTTAATATTATTACTGATAAAGGTGGGATTTACCTCTGCTGTTTTGCTATGTTTTACCATTTATATTATATGATTGTTTTATATATAATTTTATATTTTATATGTATTGTGTGGATATATACTGCATAAATAAAATGTGTATATATACACTGTATATGATATATATATTGTATATATTATATATATATACTGTGGCAACCCTAGAAATAAGATTCTCCTTCCTCCCCAGTGTTTGTCATAGCTCGTTATTTATTTATAACTTTTCTGAATAAAGTTTATAAATTCAGTACTTTTTTCATATGTGGACACTGAAATCTCTTTAGAGTAAGTTTAGTAGTCAGCTTCATAATTAGCAGAAATTTCCTTAAATTCCTGCAACCAATAATTCTTTGAGTCTTTTCTGAGGGGCTCTGTAAATGTATTGAAACATACCTTGAACACTCAGCCAGGAAGATAACTAGTTTGCCTTATCTTTCATTATTTGCTTTTGTACAACTATTTTTTAAATTAATGTCACCTTTTTTTTTCTTTTATATTTATTATTGTTTGAGGACTTGGCACGTACCCTTGATTTTGCATGTATCATCTCATATTTTCTTCATAATATCTTTATAAAGTAGGTATTATTGCTCTCATTGTACAATGATAAAGCAAGGTTTCACCTAAATCTTTTGAGTGGACCCAGTCTTGAGTTCACATATAACTTCAAAGTTTATCTTCTGAACCAGAACCCTGTTATGTTTTTCTTAAATATAAAATTCATACTGTTCTTCTTTCATTTTGAATAAGGCGAAGCATTTTAATTATCCTCTCACAGTGAGATGCCATCCATCTAAATATTGTACGCACCACTGAGATGCCATCCATCTAAATATTATACGCACCACTGAGGGATGAGAATTTTTTTTTGCAAAGTAACGACATTCACTTTTCCCCAAGTGCCATAGTATTCACAACGGTTAATGGTAACTAGTCTCTTCTCAGTGGCTATAGTTCTTGTTTCCTCCAAACTCCCTGTAGGTGCATTGACCCTTGTGGATATGTGCGAACAGTGTGCCTTACAGTTTCTCTGTCCAAGAGACTAATCTTATCTAAATCTTGACTGGGGATTCAAACAATGACTCTGACCCTCCATCCCATTAAACATATCTATGTCACAGCTGAGATTTATATTCATTGTTATGGTTTGGAGGAAACTATGTAAAATTATTGTGTTAGTTTAGGTTCTCTGAGATGCATGCTCCAAGATGTAAATGTAAAATAATATTGGATTTCGTGAAGGATACATATGGCAAAAGTGGAAAAAGGCTGAGAGAAGCTTCAGACTGACCCTTATGTGAATAGAAGGACATAAGTTTTGGTAGAAAGAGTTTCAGAGTAGAGCATTAATAAGATAATTTTGACCAGGTTTGTCAGTAGTCCAGAAACTAAACTGCCCATTAATGGAATCCTGTGTCTTACAGGAGTAGGCCTGACATAAAAACACTTCCATGTTCAAGCATTAGTCATAAACACTACAGTGGAAGAGTGGTCTTGGTACTGACATGATGGTGAATCAAGACAAACAGCAGCTGGGACTATCACTCAACTATGCTCTCCAAAGCAGAATAACTATCTGATGCATATTCATAGCTGCTACAAACTTACACACTTAAATTTACATCATACATGGTCATTTGTTTCTGTAAAGCATTAACATTTATTAAAGTGATTAAAGGTAGACAAAGGCAATAAAGAATTTCTAATAATAACCATGGATTTCAGAAAAAAGTACCTAAATTATGCCTACAAAAATTAAAATATAAGTGGGTTTAAATAATCATAAAAGAAACTTTAATATAATAAAAAGTGACACTTAAACCCTACACGTCTATAAAAACAAAATTAACAGCGACTTGCAATTTTATTATAAGGTAAAAAAAAAAGTTGGTCTTCAAAAAATAGTAAGTATAGAGAGTGATGTCAGAATAATCCCCAGATCTCTACCTTTGAAAAACAATAAGCTGAACATCTAAAACTCAACAAAAAACAACCAACCTGCACAAGTGCATGCCTGAGGCTGGGATCTGCGAATAAGAGCTACCACAGATCAGAACTGCAGGAGACAGGCAGTAGAAAGGGAGAAAAAAAGAAGCTGCCTCTTGCAGCAAGAGCTCCCTGAAGGAGGGTGGGGGGGGGGAGAAATTGTGGCAGGTTTCTTGAACAGCCCAGCCTGAGAAAGCTGTGAGCTCCATACAGCAGCACTGCCCATGGATCAGGGCAGAAAGCAGAAAATTAGGAATGGCAGAGAACTGGGGATAGCAGAGAAGTAACAGTATATTATTACTAGCTGCGGATGCGAGATGCGAAGATGAGCACTAGCCCCCATTGCCCAACCCAGAAGGCCGCTCCCCCATATCTTCTTGACCTAACACTGAGCAGCCCCAGGAGAATCTGAGCAAATACTACAAAAGCTGTTGCTAATAATGACAGGGACTGAGACTGAAGGTAGCAAGCATGATTTAATATTTATAAGAAAAAAAAAAGGCATTATTAAGACTTTATATAAAAGCAGAGACCCAAGAGGCTTAGATGCCACCTACTGGAAACCAAAAGAAAAACACCATTAGCAACAGGCTAAAGAGAAACCATTATATAATAAATCTTACTGGAAAAAAAAAAACAAACAAAACAAAACAGGATACACTTCCATTAATGCCCAGGTATAGAAACACCATAAACAATCAAGTTGGTAAGGCATCTCAGAAAGAAAGAAAAAAATCTCCAGAAAACAAGCTTACAGACATAGAAACATGTGACTGAAATGACAGAGAATTCAGGATGGTGCTTTTGAAAAAAAAATGAGAATCAAAATAATTCATATCAACAATTCCAGAAACTGAGAAAACAACTAGATCAGCAGAATGAGTTTTCTAGCAAGGAGAGTGAAACCCTCAAAAAAACCAAATAGAACAAATTGAGACAAATTGAGATGAAGAATACACTGCAAGAGACGAAAAATGAAATAGCAAGCTTGGGAAACAGAGTCGACCAAATGGAGGAAAGGATCACTGACCAGAGAAACCTTGCTCAACTGAGGAAAGATAGGCGCTCTTGTTTTGAGGTAGAAGGTGAGATTCAGAACTGAAGAATATAACATAAAACAAGAAGGACCAGAGGGAAAAGAAAATCCACAAAACGCAAACAAAACAGAAAAAAAAAAAAAAAAACAGAAACACAAGGTCAAGGAAGTAATGGAAACAACAAGCTACTGAAAAGCAAAAGAAAAATGGCTATAGGAAGACCTCATGTTTCAACAATCACTCTAAATGTAACTGGAGTGAACTCACCAATAAAGGCACAGAGTTGCAGAATGGATCAAAAAACAAACCCCAACCATATGCTGCCTCCAGGAGACACATCTCAGGTAAAAAGACAAATATAGATTCAAAGTGAAAGGGTGGAATATGATATTTCAAGCAAATGATATTCAGAAAAATGTGGGAGTAGTGATACTAATATTGGATGAAATAGACTTCAAAATAAAAAAGAGAAAGAAAGATGCTGAGGAACACTTCATAATGATACAGGGAATCGTGCACTAAGAAGAGATAACACTTATTAATATCTATGCTTCCAATCAGGGAGCTCCAAAATATGTAAGGCAATTACTAATAGAACTAAAAGGAGAAACACACCCAAACACTATCATAGTAGGGACCTAAAAACCCCACTGTCGGATATGGACAGAACATTCAAATAGAAAATCGACAAGAAAATACAATCCTTAAATTACACGTTAGACCAACTGAACATAATTAACATTTACAGAGCCTTCCATCCCAAAACAGCCGCTTATACATTCTTCTCTTGTGCACATGGAACATTCTCAAGAATTGACCACATTCTGGGACACAGAGATAGCCTCAACAAATATGAGGTTTGAAATCATACCAACCATATTCTCTGATCATAATGCTTTGAAGCCGGAGATCAACTGTAAAAGAAAGCAGAAAGAACCACAAATATATGGAGATTATACTATATACAACTGAAGAATGACTGGTTCAGAAAAGAAATAAAAAGAGATCTGTAGATACATAGAAATGAATAATAATGAGAATACAACATATCAAAACTTTTGGGACAAAGCCTCCTTCCTATACAGAATCACAAAGAATACAATATCTAAATAGACTAATCAACAGTAAGGTAATTGAAACAACTATCAAAAGCCTCTTATTCCAAATAAATAACCTAATATTGTGTCTTTAAAAACTAAAAAAAAAAAAAGTAAAGAAAATAAAAAAACAAATGAAGCCCAAAGTCAGCAGAAGGAAGGAAATAATCAAAATCAAAGCAGAATGAAATGAAATTGTGAACAAAATGCCCATAGAAAAAATAAATGCTACAAATAACTGGTTCTTTGAGAAGGTTAAAACAATTGGCAAACCCCAGGCTAGACTCACTAAAAACACGAGAGAAAGGACACACATGCAAAAAACAAAATCAAGGATGAAAGAGGGCAAATTATGACAGACACCATAGAAATACAAAGGATCATACAAGAATACTATGAGAAAGTATATAACACCATATTTAATAACCTAGAAGAAATGAACAAGTACTGAGAAAGATACAACTTTCCAAGACTGAATCAAGAAGAACTGGAAAATCTAAATAGACTGATCAGCACTATGGAAATTGAAAGAATCATCAAAAATCTGCAAAAAAGTCAAAGTACAGGACCAGATGGCTTCACCAGTGAATTCTACCAAACATTCAAAGAAGATTTAATACCTATTCTCCTCAAACTCGTCCAAAAATTCAAAGAGGAATCAAGACTTCCAAACTCATTTTATGAGTCCAAAATTACTCTGATACCAAAACCTGGTAAAAATAACACGAAACAAGAAAACTACAGACCAATATCTCTCATGAACACAGATGCAAGAATCCTAAATAAGATACTATCAAACAGAATAGAGCAACATATTAAAAAGATTATACACCATGACCAAGTGGGCTTCATCCCAGGGGCACAAAAGTAACTCAATATATGCAAATTGATTAATGTGCTACACCACATAAACAAATTTAAAAATAAGAATCTTACAATGATATCAACAGATACAGAAAAAGCTTTCGACAAGATACAGCATTCATTTATGATCAAAACACTTAAGAAAATCAGCATAAAAGGAAAGTGCCTTAACATAATAAAGGCTATGTATGACAAACCCTCAGCCAACATTATATTTAATGGTGAAAAACTAAAAACCTTCCCTCTAAGATCAGGAACAAGGCAAGGCTGTCCACTATTGCCACTGTTATTCAATATAACATTGGAGGTCCTAGCCAGTGCAATTAGACAAGAGAAAGATATCAAAGGCATCTAAATAGGAAAGAAAGAATTCAAACTGTCACTATTTGCAGATGACATGATTCTCTATATAGAAAACCCTAAAGACTCCATAAGTACAGTACTGGAAACAATAAGCAAATACTGTAAGGTTTCTGGATACAAAATCAATGTTCAAAAATCCATAACATTTCTATACTCTAAAAATAAATTGTCAGAAAAGGAATTGGAAAAATAATTTCTTTTGCAATGGTAATCAAAAAAGAATAAAATACCTAGGAATAAATCTAGCGAAACATATGAAGGACCTATGTAATGAAAACTGTAAGACCCTATCAAAAGATATCATAAAAGATAAAGAGAAATGAAAAGATATTCTGTGTTCTTGGAATGGAAGAATCAACATAGTTAAAATGACCATTTTACCTAAAGCATTATACAGATTTAAAGCAATCCTCATCAAAATCCCACCAGCATTGTTTAAAGGCATAGAACAAAATCATCAGATTTGTATGGAAGCACGAAAGATTCCGAATTGCTAAAGCCATCTTGAGAAAAAAGAATGAGGCTGGACACATCACTCTGCTCAATTTCAAATTATAATCCAAAATGACAGTAATAAAATGGCATGGTATTGGCAGCAGTACAGACACACGGACCACTGGAACAGAAATGAGAGTCCAGAAGTAAACCCATATTTATATGGGCAAATAATTTTTGACAAAAAAAAGCCAAAAATATACATTGGAGAATGGAAAATTTCGCCATCTTGAGAAAAAAGAATGAGGCTGGATGCATCACTCTGCCCAACTTCATATTATACTACAAAGCGATAGTAATCAAAACAGTATGTTATTGGCAGCAAAACAAACACACGGACAGTGGAACAGAATTGAGAGTCCAGAAGTAAACCCACATTTATATGGGCAAATAATTTTCAACAAAACCAAAAATATTCAGTGGAGAAAGGAAAGCCTCTTCAATAAGTGGTACTGGGAAAATTGGAAGGCCACCTGCAAAAGAATGAAATTAGACTGTTATCTATCACCACCACACACCAAAATGAACTCAAAATGGATTAAGGACCTGAATATAAAACCAGAATCAATAAAATGCATAGAAGAAAACATAGGAACTAAGCTCAAAGACCTTGGACTTAAAAGAGGATTTTATGAAGTTGACCTCAAAGGCAAGGGAAGTAAAAGCTAAAATAAATGAATGGGACTACATCAAACTAAAAAACTTTGCTCAGTAACAGAAACTGTCAACAAGATAAAGAGATAACCATCTGAATGGGGAAATATATTTGCAAGCAACACCTCCAATAAGGGGCTAATATCCAAAATATACAAAGAACTCATGTGACTCAATAACAACAACAAAAATAAATGATCCAATCAAAAAATGAGCAGAGGACCTGAACACTTTTTCCTAGAGTACATACAAATGGCTAAGACATATACGAAAAGATGGTCAACATCGCTAGCTATTAGGGTAATGCAAATCAAAATCACAATGAGGTACCATATCACACCTGTTAGAATAGCTATAATCAACAGAACAAGTAATATCCACTGTTGGAGAGGATGTGGAGAAAAAGGAACCCTCATACACTGCTGGTGGAACTGCAAATTGGTACAGGCACTATGGAAAACAGTATGGAAGTTCCTCAAAAAACTACGCATTGATCTATCATTATGATCCAGCAATTCCTCTACTGGGTATTTACCCCAAAGTCTTGAAAACCCATAACTGAAAAGATATTTGCACACCGATATTCATAGCAGAACTATTCGCAGTGACTAGGACATGGAAGCAACTTAAGTGTCCTATGATAGATGAATGGCTAAAGAAGCTGTGGTACATATATACAATGGAATATTACTCAGCCATAAGAAGAGATGAAATAGTGCCATTTGTGACAACATGAATGGACCTCGAGATGATCACGCTAAGTGAAATAAGCCAGACAGAAAAAATTGAAAATCACATGATATCACTTATATGTGGGATATAAACCTAAAAGCAACAAATGAACAGGACAAACAGAGACTCAGGGATATGGACAATGGACTAGTCATTACCAGAGGGCAGGGGGTGGGGGAGGAGGGAAGAAGTAGACAGGTTAAAGGAGGTCAAATATAGGTGTGTTGGAGCAGGGTGAAGTGGGTAAAGGGAATCAAATATATGGTAGCTTAAGGAAATTGGACTTTGGGTGGTAACCGCACAATGGGATATATAGATGTCAAATTATGTACACCTGAAAATTATATAATTGTATTAACCAATGTTATCCCAATAAACTTAATAAAAAATAATAGCTTTATGTGTAGGTGTTCCTGTTTTGGGTGCTATACCAACTTTTTCTTCATTTCCATTTGCATGAAGTATCTTTTTCCACCCATTTATTTTCAGTCTGTTCATGTAATTTGATCTGAAGTGGGCCTCTTGTAGACAACATATTTATGGATCTTGTTTTCTTATCCATTCAGCTATCAGGCTTTTGATCGACTTGTTTAGTATATTTACATATAAAGTGATTATGACAGATACATAGTTATTGCTAATTTTAAATTTGCATTTATGTTTTACTCCCCATTCTTTTTTTCCTACAGAAGTTCCCTTAAGATTTCTTGTAATACTGGCTTGCTGGTGATAAAATTCTTTAGCTTTTTCTTGTCTGGGAATCTCTTTATCTCACCTTCAAGTAAGAAAGAAATTCCTGACTTTATTGTACTATAATAGATAATTAGTTGCTTGTATTTACATTGTACAATTGAACGAGTTTTGTCTTTTATTTTTTTTTCATTTATTGTTGGCATACCACAATATATTTGATTCAGTTGTACAGTATGGTGATTAGAGATCTATATGTCTTATGAAGTGGTCACCCCATTAAATCTAGTATCCCTCTTCCCCCTTACATATTTATTTCAACATTGTTAACCATTTTCCTTATTCTAAACTTTATATCTCCATGTCTATTTTGTAACTATCCATTTGTACTTCTTTGTCCCATTGATCTTTTTCACCAAACCCCCAAAACCCCCTCCCATCTAGTAGCCCTCAAAATATTCTCTGTATCTATGAATTTGTTTCTGATTTTGTTGTTTATTTTGTTCTTCAGATCCATATATACATGAAATCATGTGATGATTGACTTTATCTAACTTCATTCAGTGCAATACCCTCAAGGTCCATCATGCAATATCTTTTTCCATCCCCTTAATTTTAGTCTGTGTGTGCCTTTTAATCTGAAGTGAGTCTCTTGTAGACAGCGTATGTAGGAGATCTTGTTTTCTTACCCATTCAGCCACTCTATCTTTTGGTTGCAGCGCTTCATTCTTTTCCATTTGAGGTGCTTGTTGATAGGAATGTAATTATTACCATTATTTATTTTTGTTTTTGATACAGGTTTTTCTTCTTAAAGAAGTCCCTCCAACATTTCCTGTAATACTGGCTTGGTGTTGAATATCTTTAGCTTATTTTTGTCTGGGAAGAAATAGACAGGTTAAAGGAGGTCAAATATAGGTGTGTTGAAGCAGGGTGAAGTGGGTAAAGGGGATCAAATATATGGTAGCTGAAGGAAACTGGACATTGGGTGGTAATCACACAATAGAATATATAGATGTCAAATTATTATGTGCACTTGAAAATTATATAATTGTATTAACCAATGTTATCCCAAAAAACTTAATAAAAAATAATAGCTTAATACAAAGTAATATGTCCATTGACTCTAAATAATAGCTTTGCTGGATAAAGTATTCTTGATTGTAGATCCTGAGTTTTCATCAAGTCAAATATTTTGTGCCAAGTCCTTCTATCCTGCATGGTTTCTTTTGAGAAATCAGCTGTCAATCTTATGGGTGACTCTGCTTGCTGTTTGCTCCATGTTTCATCAAAACTTTGATGTGGTCACAAGAGCAGATGAACAAAACATCTATCATCTATGCCATTTCCCACTCCTCTTTTCTCATGTTCATTTTAAATGATAGCATTGCTAAAGTAGTCGTGGTTGTAGTTTCTTTCCATTACTTTGAATTTTTCTCGTCAGTTTCTTCTGGCCTGCAAAGTTTTGGTTGAAAAATCAGCTGACATTCTTATGAGAGGACATCTGTATGTAAATAAATGCCTTTCTCTTGATGTTTTTATGATTCTCTCTTTGTATTAACCCTTAGCATTTTAATTATGATGTATCTTCATGTGGGTATTTTGGGTTCCTCTTGTTTGGGACTTTTTGCACTTCCTGGATTTGTATGTCTATTTCCTTCACCTGGTTAGGGAAGTTTTGTCATTATGTCTTCAAATAGGTTCTCAATCCCTAGCTCTCTTCCTCTTCCTTCTATGATGCTGATGTCGATATGCTTAATATTGAGTGACCAGAGATCTCTTAAATGATGCTCATTTATTTATTTTTCTTGTTGCTGTTTTGATTGGGTATTTTATGCTCTTGTCTTCTAACTTACTGATTTGACCTTCTACTTCATTTAATGTACTGTTGATTTCTTCTAGTGCATTCTTCATTTCGGTTATTATAGTCTTCATTTCTGAATAATTTTTAAGGTTTCTACATCCTTTTTTTATGCTTATTATCTCTCTCTTGAAATTCTTAGTGAGACCATCTATTCTCCCCTTAAATTCATTGAACATCCTTATAATTATTTTTTTGAACTGTGTCTCTGATAGGTTGCTTGTCTACATTTCATTTAGTTTTTCTTCTGCAGTTTTCTTTTGTTTCCTTTGTTGCATGTTTCTTCGTTTTCTTATTGTAGTTGCTTCTTTATGTTTATTTCTAGGTGTTATAAGACTTGCTATGTCTTCCAACCTTGGTAGATAACCTTATGTAGTAGGTGTCTTGTGTGGCCCAGTGGTGCAGTCTCCTTGATCACCTCTTCCAGGGGCTGTGGGTATTTTTGTGTGTGTTGTGTGTGTTCTTCTGTTGTAGCTAAGCCTTTATTGCTATTAGCACATTACTGGACAGGTTGATACTTGAACTGACTTAATGTGGGGCTTGGCCATGACTACAGGGTATGAGTTGCTGTTTGAGCACTCTCCCCTCAAAGTGAGTTTTGTTTCAGCAGATTTGTGTACCTGCTGAGACCACTCTTTGGATATACTTATTATGAGGTTAGTAAGGTATTGCTCTGTTGTGGTCTGATGCCAGCCTCCAGGTGTGTTGGTTCTGTGGTCCCTTGGGTGGGGCTCCCAAGTAGGCCAAGGTCAGCCACTGCTTTCAATTGCTCAGGTCTACCTGGTGGGAGCTACAAAGAGATCTACAAATGGTTATGCCTATGCTGGCTCTAAAGGCAAATGGGAGAGAAAGCTGAGGTCTGGTTACTCCCAGTACCAAGCCTAGGGCAGCTCAGCAAAAGGAACAGAACACCTCAAAGCCTGAGGCTGTCTGCCAGCGCCCGCAAGTCTCCACAACTGGAAGAGCCTATAGGTGGTATGTGAGTTTGGTGGTGCGGGGACCCAGGGAGTTACCATTTTATAGTGAGCAGTTTTCCTCTGGCCACTGCAATGTCAGTTTTCATGCCAGTGATGTCTCTGTGGCTTCCTGTAAAAGTCTCGGATCATAGCAAGACCAGCCACTGCCCCACTTTGGGCCCTCAGACACCTGAGATCTATATAAGAAATACTATAGCTCAGGTCTGGGTTTGTGGCTCGCTACCAAAAGCCTCCCCAGGAGTGCATGGCCTGCGCATAAGCCGCACGAGTTGAGTACTGTTATTTGCTGTCGAATTCATGGCCCAAGGATAGCACAGGGTGGGGCTGGCTGCCTGAGAAGGAGCTTGTCAGGGGTAATTTGTGGGTTGGGTGGGGCAGGGTCTCAGGGAGACACAAGGCTGAAAGTGCAATACCGAATCAAATTTGCTGCCATATATGAGTCGGCAGGTTACCACAAAAGTCACAGATCACCGTGAGGCCAGTTGCCATTTGCGTCCAGCCCACAGATCCCCACAATCCATCCAAGAGATACTGTAGCTCATGCTGGCAGCAGTAGTTCACCACCAAATGACTCCTCCAAAATGTGCGAGATGTGCAAGCCAGGGTTTATTGCCTGTGACGAATGCATTGCCTTGGGAAGTGGCAGGCTGGGGGCTGCTGCTCACCATGGGCAATTGGGGTTGGGTAAGGTTGGGCCTGGGGAAGACATGGGGGTGCCTGGCCAATCTCACCGGGCCAGTGCAGTTTCAGAATTGGCTGTGTGGGGGGAGGGTTCAAAACTGGCAAGATGGCACCCACCTATAGAATGCCCAAGAGAGGGGTCTTATAAAGGAGCAATGGCAGCTGTCTCTCTAGCCATTGCTCTGGCTCCACACAACTCAATCTCTCCCCATATGTCTCTTGCCCCTCCCAAGCTGCTAATCCTCTGCCAGAGCCCAGGGTAAGGGCCTGCAAGTGAGAATAAGTCTGTGCATGAGCCCTTTAAAGAAGTTGTCTAGGTTTTCAGATTCCTTCCACCTCATTCAGCCAGCCAAAATCCCCACTGAGTTTTTAGTTAGATTTTGTGAGAATTCCTCTGCCTGGGACTGGAAACTGTTGCTGGGAAGCCCCTGTTTGAGGCTAGGACCCCTTGCTCTTTCAGAGGGTCTTCTGCAGCCACACTCTTCCTCCCAGTGCTCCACTGCCATGCGCAGGTTCAGAACTAGCCTACTTTGTGTCTCCGCCCATCTAACTGGTCTTGGTGTCACTTTTTATTTATCTCCTTAGATGTATGTGTTATAATCAACTAGACTTCAGGTGGTTCTCCATGTTAATTGTTTTATAATTAGGTTATAATTTTGATGCAGTCCTGAGAGGGAGCAAACCTGGCTTTTACCTAGCCTGTCATCTTGAACCCCTTCATAATCTTTTTAATGTGTTGCTGAATTTGGTTTGCTAGTATTTTGTTTAAAAAATTTGCCTCTATGTTCATCAGGGATATTGGCCTACAATTTTCTTTCTTCTTTCTTCTTTCTTTCTTTCTTTCTTTCTTTCTTTCTTTCTTTCTTTCTTTCTTTCTTTCTTTCTTTCTTTCTTTCT
>NW_006433133.1:1461012-1473514 GCF_000325575.1 Pteropus alecto | reverse complement strand
CTTCCTTCCTTTCCTTCTTTCTTGTAATGTTTTTGCCTGGCTTTTGAATCAGGGTAATGGTGGCCTCATAAAATGAGGTTGAGTGCTTTTCTTGAATTCTCTTGAACTTTTTGGAATAGTTTGAGAAAGATAAGTGTTAATTCTTCTTTGAATGTTTGGTAAAATTTACCTGTGAAGCCATTAGGTCCAGGACTTTTGTTTGTTCGGAGGTTTTTGATTATTGATTTGATTTTGTTAGTAGTAATTGATCTGCTCATATTTTCTGTTTCTTCTTGACTAAGTCTTGGGAGATAGTATGTTTCAAGGAATGTATCCATTTTTTTTCCAGATTGTCCAATTTGTTGGCATATAATTGCTTGTAGTATTTTCTTAAAATCCTTTGTATTTTCATGGAGTCTGTTGTTACTTCTCTTTCATATCTGATTTTCTTTATTTGGATCCTCTCCCTTTTTTTTCTTTATGAGTCTGTTTAAGGATTTATAAATTTTGTTTATCCTTTCAAAGAACCAGCTCTTGGTTTCATTAATCTTTTGTATTGTTTTTCTAGACCCTATTTTGTTTATTTCCACTCTGATCTTTATTATTTCCTTCCTTCTACTAACTTTGGGCTTTGTAATTCTTTTTCCTAGTTCCTTTAGGTATAAGGCTTATGTGAGATATTGTTTATTTCTTTATTTGAGATTTTGTTTTTGTTTTTGAGATAGGTTTGTATTGCTATAAATTTTCCTCTTAGGACTGCTTTCATTGTGTCTCATAGATTTAGAGTCATTTTGTTTTTTTGTTTTCATTTGTCTCAAGGTATCTATTGATTTCTTCCTTCATCTCATTGTTAAACCATTCACTGTTTAATATCATATTATTTAACCTCCATGTGTTTCTGTGTTTTTCAGTTATTTTTCCTGTAATTAATTTCTCAGTTCATACCATTGTGGTTGGAGAAGACACTTGATATGATTTTAATCTTCTTACATTTACAGAGACTTGTTTTGTGGACTAACATATGGTCTATCTTGGAAAATGTTCCATGTGCACTTGAGAGGAGTTTATATTTCCCTGCTTTGAGGTAAAATGCTCTAAAAATAACAATTAAATTCATGTGTTCTAATTTGTCATTTAAGGTAAATTTTTCCTTGTTGATTTTCTGTCTAGAAGGTCTATCCTTTGATGTCAATGTGGTGTTAAAGTTAAAGTCTGTGGCTGTATTGCTATCAAGTTTTTTCTTTATGTCCATTAATATTTGCTTTATGTATTTAGGCGATCCTATTTTGGATGCTAGACATTTTCTTTTTAGACAGTAGCAATAGCAACCGAAGAGAAAATAGATAAATAATATTTCATCAAAATAAATTTTTTTGTATCTCAATAAACACCATAAAAAAGTGAAAAAAAACAACTTCTAGAATGAGGGTGAATATTTACAAGTCATAGTTCTAATAAGGGATTTTTATCTAGAATATGTATAACTATTACAACTCAATAATAAGAAGACAACTCAATTTAAAAATGGGAAAGAATCAGAATAGATATTTCTCTAAAGAAGATATATATGGCCAATAAGCATATGACAAGTTGCTTAACATCATTAATTACCAGGGAAATGCAAATAAATCGAAACCAAGTTGAGAACCTACCACTATGGTGGCTATAATTAAAAACACATATTGATAAGTGTTGCTAAGATATGGAGTAGTTGAAACACTTATACACTGCTAGTGGTAATGTAAATAGATACAGTTTCTGTGGAAAACAGTCTAGAAGTTCCTCAAATTAGTAAATATAGTTCCCTTGTAACACAACAATTACACATTCCCAAAAGAAATGGAAACATATTTACACGCAAAAATGTGTTCACAAATGTTCATAGCAACATTATTCATAATAGCAAAAAGGCCAAAAAAATTCAGTCATCTAAAAAAAGTATAAATAAAAAGTGGTAAATCCATACAATGGAATATTAGCCCTAACAAGGAATGAAGTAATGATACATGTTATATATAGATGAACCTTGAAAACTCTTCTAAGTGAAAAAAGCCAATTACAAAAGATCACATATTAAAATATCCAGAATAAGCAAGTCCTTAGGGAGGGAAAGTAGATGAGCTTTTTCCCAAGATGGAGTGATATGGAAATGGGGGGTGATGGCTAAAGGCTGAAATAAAAAATTGTATAATTGATTGTAGTGATGTTTCTGCAACTCTGTGCATAATCTAAAACCACTGAATTATATATGTTAAATGGATGACATTTTATACTATGAGTTTTATGTTCAATAAAACTATTACAGAAAAAGACAGTGACAATAACAAATAGATTTCTGATTACAGATAATCCTAAGAATAATCCATTTTAACATAATATAAAGATGTTAGTAACACACTTATTAATCTGCATAATATAATTTGCTTTATTTAACTGCTATGAGGTGAGTTCATATGATTACTTAATGTAATGTGTCCATATGGACATTTCAACTCTGAAATGCAATTACATTTAGAAAAGCCATTAGCAATATTAAATAAGTTTCAATGAGCTGGATGTTCAGTAATTGTCCTAGAAAAGTAATACATGTTATCAAAGTGAAAAGAATTCTTGTTTCTATGCAGACAGTAGAAATCTTTTAATAAAAATGAAACATAAAAAGGGCATAATAGTAATTAAAGCTTCTACAATAGAGTGCCTAAAAGTAAACGATGCTTAAGAGGGAATATTTGTTTTCATGATGACAGCATAGATACCAAAATAAATTTAAAGTAGGTTTTTCTCAGAGTCAAAGTTGTATTTTCTAGTTTTTCCATTTAATATTCTTTTCCTTTTGTATTCTGGAGAGAAAATCTTTAACTTTTTAAAAATGTGATATTGCTTTAGTTCAGTTTATTAATGCAAGGACCAGAGAGCAACTCAAATGATCTCAAAACAAAGAGTTTATTGTATATGAAGACTAAAACTAAAAATTTGTCAAGAAAGCAAGGCAGCTATAATCAAAATTATCACTTTCACTTTCTTTTTCTTTCTTTATCCCTTCTTCTTTAACAGTCCCCTCTGTTCTCGTTTGCTAGGCATCCATATCTTCCATTTTTTGTTTTGACTCTTCCTTCATAATTTTGCCTTTCTCATGGCTCATGTTGGTACATTCTCAATTTCAGCTCTCTAATTAGGTAATCACTACATTCTTATTATGTCACATAAATTTCTCACTGATGAATTTGAGTAGAAAAATCATTTTTTTTTGCTAGTAAACCTATGAGTTGGCTACATTTTGGCACCTGCCCAACAACAGTCTATCTAATCTGCTATAAATTGTGAGAAGGTCACACAATATATAACTACCTAAGTAATAGGTGTTATAAGGCAGCTTCTTTAGAAAGGCATGTAGGTAGAACTGATAATGTATCTTGCCTGAAGATAGAGTAAAATATTAAGTAAACATTGTATTTTCAATTCTGATATATCCTATTGATGTACTACTGTAGAAATATACAATTAAGAATGGTTGGAGATATAGGAACAAAAGCTTTTAAATGAAAAAAAAATTAGAATATGTTGCATGTAATTAATACATAGACATTTTAGCTCTTCTTAATTTTGAAAAGCTAATTTGGTTGAACATTTTATATTTTTTCTAAATAAAAAATCTTCAATGTCATAAGTTGCTCTCTACTTATAAAGATTATTTATTTGGGGTATATCATTGGGTACTGATATAAAATAAACTTCGAACCACGATTATGTTTCATGATTAACTTAAAGTCTTTGATACAGAGTAATATAATTCAATTTTGTCAGTGATGTATACATTTGTAAATCTATATGTGCTATATATTAATTTTAATTTATTTTCATATGTCAGTTGCATATGAAAACTGAATTATTAAGGTCCTAAGTTAGAGCATCATATGAAAGCCTGGTAGGAATCAGCTAAAAACAAATAACACATAGAAACATGGGAATAGGATACAGGGGATTGTTTCTAATCCAGAATCTAACAAGTATTTCTTGTGTGAAAAGGCATTTCTTTTATAGGTTTCAGGTGTGTTAAGTGTCAAATAATTAAATTCAATTAGGTTATCTTTAAGGACTTTTCCTCTACAGCAGATACTAGTGATGCTCACTATATGCCTGGTTCTCCTACCTTTCAGTGCCCACAAGAGCACTTTTCTAATTTTGAAAGCTAGCCATTTGCTTTAGCCAATGAAATGTTGGTAGAAGTGCTATTTGTCACTTCTGGGTTGAAGCATTTAAGAGCTTGTGGTTCAATTCTCTGTGTTTTCCTTTCCCAGGCTGCGGTTACCAGTAATGTTAAAGATGGTGTAGTTTCCATCACCCTGAACCCTGGAATGGAAATGAGTGAAGCTGAGACCCCTATGAACACAAAATGGGAAGTAGTGAGAATAAAAAAATATATCTTGTTCTTTTTAAGCCACTGAGAGTCAGAGGCTGCTTGCTCTTCATAGCATAACCCAGCCTCTCCTGACTATTACTAGAAGTAGAGCACTGCCATAACAACAACAACAACAAAAATCCCCGTGATAAATGACATTAGCTTTAAAGCCCAGTAATGTTTGGAAGAGAAAATTACTACCTGAGACTGGAGAGATGAAGATGTATTGACAAAACATTTGCTGAATTGGTCTTCTGTTATATATCGTAAGATAGGTCATATATCTAATGAGCTTGCAGTTTCAGAAGAGATTAGAAAGGAGAATTTAATAGCAGGAACCTTGAATTCCCAGCTATTTATGAAGAGTAAGTCAGTTGAGAAATCTGTTCAGTCCTTGAGGAGTATGTAGAACATGCCACACAATTCAAACTTGTGGCAAATTCTATAGAGTATTATCCATGAAAATAGAGAAAAGTAAACTGAGACGCCTTTCTCAGAGAGCAGGTTGATCCCTGTTATGTTTTACTTTGGATCATGAAATGAGAATAATTCAAGTTTGCAGCCTTAGGGATAATCAAGTGGGAAAAACATAAAATTGCTCAAAAATATTTAATATTTTATTCACATGGACATAGAAGACAATTTCCAGGCTTTTTATTAACCCAATTAACCCAGTTATTGGGATAATTAACTCAATGGGGAAAGTAGCTCTTTAGAGGGTTTTCTTCTCAATGATTTAATTTTTAATTTTTTTTTCTTAAAATAATTTTTAGAGCAGTTTTAGGTTCACATAAAAATTAAGAGGAAAATGCACAGATTCCCTTTTTATACCTTACCCCCACACTTGCATAGCTTCCCCATTATCGATATCTCCCACCAGAGAGGTACATTCATTACAATTGATAAATATCATAATCACCTAGTGTCCACAGTCTATATTAGGATTCACGCTTGGCATTGTATGTACTATGGGTCTGAAAAAATGTACATTGACATGTATCCCTCATTATAGTATTATACATAGTATTTTCACTGCCCTTGAAATTCTCTGTGCTTGCCTGTTCAGCCCTGTCCTCCAGCAACCCCTGGGAACCACTGGTCTTTTTACTCTCAGTAGATTTGCCATTTCTAGATTGTTATATAGTTGGAATCATACAGGATGTAACCTTTTCAGGTTGGCTTCCACTTAGTAAAGTGCATTAAAATTTCCTCCACATTTTTTCGTGGCTTGATTGTTCATTTCTTTTCAGTGCTTATTAATTCCATTTTCTGAATGTACCACAGTTTATTTATCCATTCATCTACTGAAGGACATCTTGGTTGTTGCCAAGTTTGAGTGATAATGAATAAAACTGCTCTAAACATCTGTTTTTTGTTTTTGTTTTTGTTTTTGTTTTTGGTGTGAACATAAGTTTTCAACATCTTTGGGTAAATATCAAGTAGTATAATTGTTGGAAGGACATGGTAAAAGCATATAAACATCCATTTATTTATGTATTTTCTGTGGTTACATTCATACTACAATGGCAGGGTTAATTAGGCACAATGGAGGTGTTATAATTTACGAAGCTTAAAATACTCACTAATAGATCATTAGGATATTGGATAATTCCAGAGGAACAATTTAGAGTCTAAGAGCCTTAGTAGCACTTTTGAATAAATTTCAGGGTTAGGGAGTTAAGGTTTTGAGTCTAGCACCTACTGATGGTTAGGCAGGTCATCTTATTTTCTAAAATTGTAATGAAGTAATCTCAATTGCTAGTGCCATTAGGCACGCAGCAGAAGCAAATGTAAATACTTCCTAGTGAAAGATTGTTTTTTCAATACAATGGCCAGGGAAAAAATCAGATACAAAGAAGACAAGGCTACATAAACAAAATTCAACAGAAACAACAAATAATAGAAATAGACTAAAATGAGCTCTGGAGATACACTTCAAAATCCATCCAAGAGATTTAATATGAGAGATTTTTCATATCAACAATTCATCGCATTTAAAAAATATTTTTTGCCCATATACTGGGATGGTTGGTAAATGGATAATAAGAGGAAATGCAGCTTTCTTCATAATATTTTAATACATTTAATCATTGTCCATATCATATCTATTCAGTTGTCTCTGTCCTATTATATTCTCAGAGGCATGTAATGTATGTATTGGATGAAACTGATTGATGTAAAACAATTTAGAGTTTAAATTTCTCCCCCTAATCCACTTATTGAAACACCACCAAGTATTCTGTATCTAAAAGAGAATGTCTTTTTGTAGCTTCCAAGACTTGACTAAATAGCTTAAATTTCTGATGGGCCAATAAAATCAATAATTCATTTTAAGTAGGCAATCAAAACTAAAAATTTGTTCACATTAAGCAAATAAAGCTAAGTGAAGTTAAGATATTAATGGGTGTTAGAGCTTAAATAAAATTGCCTAAAATAACATCATATCTATTTGACAAGAGAAAAACGACATTTTCTAAAATCATGCACTATAAAGACTGAATTGTTTTAAAGTGGTCCAAACTACTTTTAACTTTATTAAAAGCAAGAGGAAAGTGAAAAGAGCCAAATATAGCTCTCAAAAGATGCTAATTTGGGGAACTTGATATGAAGGGGTGTCTGGCAGGCGTCAGCAAAAACCTTAGCTACCCCTCAAGGTAGGGAAGTTTAAACAGGTGAGTCCAAGTTAGGGGGTATTAGACTTAAATCAGATTAATGCTGTCACAAACGAAGGGAGACATTTAGCAAGCATGAGGCATATCATTGAAATTTTTCTGTATTCTATGTGTTCTCTTTTTCTGTTGGCAAAGCAATAGCTCTGACCTTTTAAGTCATCCTTTATTGAACCAGGAAAATGAAAGGTTAGTCAAATCTTTGGGGAGGAATGAATAGGAAAGTAAATGCTTTGCAATGTAAAACCCTGCCTTTTCTCACAATAGGCATCCTTGTAGCCCTAATTAACAATTGGAGAATTTTAAAATTTATAAAAAGTAAGAAGTTGCCAAGTACTCTCCCTTTCTCTGATACATGTTGCCATCTAGATTCCTTCAATATTCTTTTTATGTTGAAGAGTTTACTTACTTAAGAGGATTTGAAATATAAAATGAGAACTTATTGTTATGCTCTCAATTATTAAATCATCTTTAATGCTGAAGGTACTAATAATTTGGTCCTGATTATATTTTTAAATACATCCTACACTGTTTTTGTATCTATTTCTCAAAGTGCACTTTTTCTTATTCTCTCCCTAAGGTGAGATTTAACTTTCCCTGGTTATTGACCTCAGTGGTCATCTCTTTATGTTGTAACTGATCTTTTTTCTTTACATTTGTGATAATAAAGTACCATGATAATTCTAATATTTCTCTTTGCCGATCATATCACTTCAATGTGCTTTGGTTTGGGGGTTTCATTGTAGCTTCTGGTTAATTTTTGCCTATGTAGCTGTCTCTCTTCTTTATAAAGGGAATAACTTTTGACTCTTAACACAGTTGTAACAGTCAGATGTGAGACACAGTAGAGTGTTGTGGTTAAGTGGATTCTTGAATGAAACTTCCTAGGTTCAAAATTCAGAAATACTATTTATTATCTATATAACCTCACACAATTTATTTTAGTCAGCTGCTGGGTAATTGGATTGTTTCTAGGTTTTTTTAATCATAAAAATATTGACTTTCAACATTTGCATAAGATTTGGTTTCCATTTATCTTGGTATATACTTAATAGAATTTCTGGGTCATATGGTAAATGTATGTTTGACTTTTAAGAAATGGTCAAACTGTTTTCAAAAGTGGCTGTACCCATTTTACATTCTCATTCTCAAGGCATGAAGATTCTAGTTTCTCTACATTATCACCAACAATTTGTACTGTCAATCTTATTATAGCCATTTTAGTGGGTTTGCCATGACATCTAATTATGCTGTTAAATTACATTTCCTAAATAACTAATTGTGGGTATCTTCTCAAGTACTTATAATGTGTATATCTTCCATGGTGATATTGATACGTCTACTCAAATAATTTGCCCATTTTTAATTTTTGTCTTATTATTCAGCTATAAGAATTCTTTTCATTTTATGGATGTAAGACCTTTATCTGTTATATCAGGACTTGGCTTTTTTTTTTTTTTCTGTAAAGGATCAGAGAGTATTCAGCTTTGTGGTTCATATGGTTCGGATTGAAACAATTCAACTCTGCCACTGTAGGTAAAAGAAACCATAGCCAGTACATAAAAACAAAGGCATGATTGTTCTAATAAAACCTTAGTTATATAAAAATAAACTGGCCAAAGGACTATAGTTTACTGACCCTGAATTACATGATTTGCAAATGCACTCTCCAAGTCTCTGGCTTCTTTTTCCATTTTCTCAATGGTATCTTTTGAAGCACAAAGTTTTTAATTAGGTGAAGTCCAGTTATCACTTTTTCCTTTTATGGAGCATGCTTTGACTGTCATATCAGAATCTCTGCTTAACCAAAGATCTCTAAAATTCTCTCATGTTTTCTTCTGGAAATCTTATTGTTTTTGCAATTAAATTTGCGTTTGTGATCTATTTTGAGTTATTCACCTTTAATGTAGTTTTTGGTATTGTAAAAAATCAATTTTGCTCCTTGTTTTCAATGTATTTCAGATGTTTTTTTTTGTCTTGCTATTTCTCCTTTGCTGACTTCTTTTATGTTAGCAAATATTTTAAGGTTTTATTTTAATTTCTTTGTTTTTAATTTATTTTAAATATATATGTTTTAATTTTTTTCAGTTATAGTTGGCATACAATATTATATTAGTTTCAGGTGTACAGCATAGTGATTAGATATCTATATAACTTACAAAGTGATCATCCCAATATCTATTGCCCCTCTGACACCATACATAGTTATTATAATATTATTGGCTATTTTCTTTATGTTATACTTTATATCTCCATGTTTATTTTGTAACTATCCATTTGTTAACCCCTTTGTACTTTTTTACCTTCCCCCCAAACCCTTCTCATCTAGTAGCCTCAAAATATTCTCTGTATCTATGAGCTTATTTCCACTTTTATTTTTGTTATTTATTTTGTTCTTTAGATTCCACATGTATGTGAAATCATGCCATATTTGTCTTTCTCTGTCCAACCCATTTTGTTTGGCACAATACCCTCTAGGTCTATCAAGGCAATTGCTTTTACCATCCCCTTCCTTTTAGTCTGTGCGCATCTTTTAATCTGAAGTGAATCTCTTGTAGGCAGCATATGTAAGGATCTTGTTTCTTATCCAATCAGCCACTCTGTCTTTTGGTTGGAGCACTTAATTCTTTTCAACTTCAGGTACTTGTTGATAGGAATGTAGTTATCATTCTTTATTTCTTCATGTTTTTGACATGTTTTTTTCTTCTTAAGGAGTCCTTCCAAAATTTTCCATGATACTGGCTTTGTATCGATAAATTCCTTTAGCTTATTTTTGTCTGGGAAGCTCTTCATCTGTCCTTCGACTCTAAATGATAGCTTTGATGGATAAAGTATTCTTGGTTGTAGATCCTGGGTTTTCATCACGTTGAAGATTTTGTGCCAAGCTCTTCTGTCCTGCATAGTTTCTTTTGAGAAATCAGCTGCCAGTCTTATGAGTGCTCCCTTGTAGGTAACTAACTGCTTTTCTCTTGCTGCTTTTAAGATTCTCTCTTTGTATTTAACCTTTGGCATTTTAATGATGATGTGTCTTGGCATGGGCTTCTTTGGGTACTGGTTTTTGGGACTCTCTGAGCTTCATGGGATTTTATGTCTATATCTTTCATCAAGTTAGGGAAGTTTTCCATCATTATTCCTTCAAATATCTCTTCAACATATTGTTTTCCTTCCGGTACCCCTATGACACGGATATTTTCTTTTAACCTTTAATAGTGTCCCATAGGCTTCTTAAATTATTATTATAGTTTTGGCTTCTTTTTTCTTTCCATTCTGATTGAGTGTCCTTGGCTTCCTCATTGTTAATGGGATGGAAAATGAAATTATGTCATGACTGCAATTCTCCTTAAAGTAACCTACAGATCCAGTGTAATCCCTATGAAATATAAATGGTCATTTTACAGAAACAGATAAGATGGTCCTAAAATTCATATGGAATTACCAGAGACCCCAAATACATAAATTAATATTAAAAGAAAAAACAAGATTGGAGTACTCACACTTTCTAACTTAAAAATACACTACACAACTAAAGGAAAACTGTCAACAATATTGCAATAACTATGTATGGTATCAGGCGGCTACTAAAATTATCAGGGGATCATTTAATAAATTATATAAATGTCTAACCACTATGCTGTACACCCAAAACTAACATGACATCGAAATATAACTGTAAATGAACAATAAAAATAAAATATACTACAAAAGCTACAGTAGTTAAACTAGTGTGATATCGGCATAAGACATATAGACTTATAGATCAATGGAACAGAACTGGGAATACAAAAATAAATTTGTACTTCAGTGGGCATTGATTTTTGACAAGGATACAAAACCACTTAATTGAGAAAGAATAGTCCCTTCAACAAATAGTGCTGAAAAAACTAGATAGCCACATTAAAAACATGTTTAGGAGAATGACGTCTGAAGCATGGCAGAGTGAGAGATATCCCCAGATCTCTTCAGTTGAAATAACAATAAGCTGAACATCTAAAACTCAACAATAAAACATGCAAACTGCACACAATAACGTCTGAAGGAGTGATCTGAGGATAAGAGCTAACACAGATCACTACTGTGGGAGTGAGAGGTAGACTGGGAGGAACAAAGAAGCTGCCTCTTGAAGCCAGAGCTCCCTGCAGGAAGAGGGGAAGGGGAGAAGTTGTGGCAGGTTCCTTGAACAGTCCTGCCTGAGAGAGCTGTGAGCTCCAGGCTGCAACAGTGCCCAGAGATCAGGGAAAAAATCTAGAAGTGAGGATTTCAGCGTGGGGGGGGGTGCAGTAGAGCAACAACAGCTGATTGTTATTAGCCAATATTGCAAAATGCAAGGTGGAGCCACGATCCCAATCCTCCAACAAAGAGGTCACCTACCACAATATCCTCCAAGACTGAAAACTGAAGAGACCTAGATAATCTGGGAAAATGTTATAGAAACTGTCCCAAATACTGATAGGGACTGAGAGTGAAGGTAGCAAGTGTGATTTAATATTTATAAGAGGAAAAAAGGGCATTTTAAGGTTTGATATAAAGCAGGTATGCAAGAGGCTTAGACACCACATCCTGGAAACCAAAAGAGAAATGCCATCTTAGCAACAAGCTAAAAAAGACCATTATGTAATAAATCTTCGCTCTGGAAAAAAAAATAGCAGAATACACTTCCATTAATGCTCAGGCAGAGAAATAGTCCATTAATCACTGTGAACAACCAAGGTGACAAGGAAGCTAAGAAACAAAGAGAAAAATCTCCAGAAAATAAGCATATGGATATAGAAATATGCGACTGAAATGACAGAGAATACAGGGTGGTACTTTTGAAAAAACTCAATGAGACCCAAAATAATTCATATCAACAATTCCAGGAATTGAGAACACAACTAGATCAACAGAATGAGTTTTCTAGCAAGGAGAGTGAAACCATCAAAAGAACCAAATAGAACAAACTGAGACAAATTGAGATGAAGTACACACTGCAAGAGATGAAAAATGAAATAGAAAGCTTGGGAAACAGAGTTGACCAAATGGAGGAAAGAATCAGTGATACCAAAGACATAAATCTAGAAATAAATCAGAAGAACGAAGAGAGGGACTGAAGAATGAAATATAATGAAAAGGAAATGCAAGAACTACCTAACACCACTAGAAAAGGAAACAAAAGAATAATGAGCATTCCAGAAGGAGTGGAAAAGGAGCATGGATCAGAAATCACTTTCAGACAAATAGTTGATAAGAATTTCTGAAATCTAAGGAATGAGCTGGAGCTTGGGATTCAAGAAGTCAACAGAACATCCAATGATCTCAACTCAAAAAGGCTTTCACCAAGACACATTATATAAAATTATCAAAAATCAATGACAAAGAAAGAATTCTCAGGGTAGCCAGGGAAAAGAAGACGTTACCCTATAAAGGAAAACCCATTAGATTATTGCCAAACTTCTCAGCACAAACCTTACAAGCTGGA
>NW_006433133.1:1454529-1458576 GCF_000325575.1 Pteropus alecto | reverse complement strand
CCCAATCCTGATAAGCTGGAAAGGAGTGGAATCCAAATTCAAACTATTAAAGGAAAGGAACTACCAGCCAAGAATAACAAATCTAAAAAAGCTCTCCTTTAGATATAAAGATGATCTAAAGACCTTTCCAGACATACAAAAATTGAGAGAATTCTCCACTACGAGGCCTGCATTACAGGAAATACAAAAAAAGCAGTCAGCTCACCTAAAACAAAATAACAAAAAAATACATAACTATATGAAAGTTGATTAGCAGGTGAATAGAAGCAGAGTACTGCAAACATTTTTAAGAACAAGGCACTATAAACTTAAACAATAAGAGGAGATTTGCTATTTCAAGGCAGTAACAAAATTTCATCATACATTAGAACAAACTGAGATAATAATAACAGAATAAGAGAGGATTGAAAGATCCAAATTTACAAAGGGGAATGGAGATAAGGCACACAGAGAAGAAAATTGAATATATCTATATATCTATAGATATATGTATTTATATATTGATATTGGTAACCACATGCCAAAGTTTCGGAACAGAAGTATATACCATAAAACAAGAAGGATCAGAGGGAAAAATCCACAAAATTCAACCAAAATAGAAAACAAACAAACAAACAAACAAAAAAAAACAGAAACACAAGTACAAGAAAGCAATGGAAACAGCAAACTACCTGAAAGCAAAAGAAAAATGACTATAGGAAGACCTCATATTTCAACAATTACCCTAAATGTAAATGAACTGAACTCACAAATAAAAAGGCACAGAGTTGCAGATTGAATCAAAAAACAAAACCTAATCATATGCTGCCTCCAGGAGACTCAACTCAGTTCCAAAGAAATATACACTTAAAGTGAAAGGGTGGAAAATGATATTTCAAGCAAATGACATTTAGAGAAAAGCGGGAGTAGCAGTACTAATATCAGATGAAATAGACTTCGAAATAAAAAAGGGAAAGAAAGATACTGAGGGGCAATTTATAATGATAAAGTGAATCATACACCAAGAAGACATAACACTTATTAATATTTATGCTCCCAATCAGAGAACCCCAAAATATATAAAGCAATTACTAACAGAACTCAAGGGAGAAACAAACCAAAACACGTTCATTGTAGGGGATCTAAATAACCCACTGTTGTATATAGGCAGATCATCCAAACAGAAAATCAATAAGGAAATACCATACTTAAATGACACATTTAGACCAACTGAATGTAATTGACATTTACAGAGTCTTTTATCCCAAAACAACTGCTTATACACTCTTCTCTAGTACACAGGGAAACTTCTGAGAATTGACCGCACACTAGGGAACAGAGATAACCTCAACAAATATAAGAGGTTTATAATCATACCAACCATATTCTCTGTGCATAATGCTTTGAAGCTGGAGATCAACTGTAAAAAGGAGGTGGGAAGAACCACAAATACATGGAGATTAAACAACATGCTACCAAAGAATGACTGAGTCAGAGAAGAAATAAAAAGAGAGATGAAGAAATAAATAGAAATGAATGATAATCATACTACAACATATCATATCTTTTTGGACATGGCAAAAGTGGTAATAAGAGGAGAGTTCATATCTTTAGAGGCCTATCTCAAAAATCAAGAACGAGTTCAAATAGACAACCTAACATTTCATCTTAAAAAAAAAAACCTAGAAAAAAGATAAAGAAAAAAAAATGATGTAGATCATAGAGGCTTTGCCATCTCTCTTGAAACCAGTTCAAAGTTGTGACAGAAACAAGGACCGAACAGCAAAGAAAATCACCTTGGACCTGGATGAAAAAGCCCTATAACTAGAGAGAGAAATAAGAAATCACCCTGCAATGGGAGGAGGTACGATGGGGCGAGGATGAGAGGCTGCCTGGTTCAAGTTGCTGAGTGGGACAGAGGCCATAGCAGCAGCAGCCAGCAGCTGCAGAAGCCTCTTAAAAAGGCCATGTCCACAGGCGGACTTTCAGACTTTAACGGTGACAGACCTGCTTGCTCTGAGCATTAGTGCCAGGTTGGCTGTGCAGTGGGCACATGGGATTTACAGGGGGACACTGAGTTTTCAGAGCAGGGGCCAGAGGTGAGACTCTAAATATGTGTCGGCAGTATCCATTGTTCCCCTATTGAGTCTTCTCGCCTCCCATTGCGAGGACTCAGAGCCACCATAGCTGAGACGTAATCAAACTGGATAACAGAGATTGCCCCACCCAGAATACTCCCTGAAAATCCACCTTTCTTAACTCGCAGCACTACCCAAGCCACATACTCGGCAAGTCGGGTGTCCCTTGCTGAGCAGCAACTAGACTCACAATGATGGCAGCTAACCATGGATTGTGGCGTGGCTTCTTGAAGCAACTACAAGCGACAGAATCTGTGGATTGCTTGCTGAATCTTAACAGGAGGCTCACAGCCTGAAGCTATATTTGATCTGCAGCTGAATCCCTCTCAGGACCGTGCCACTAGACACCAATCATACAAGATACAGCATCCAATTATGATCAAAATCCTTAACAAAATTGATATAGAAGGAAAGTACCTTAACATAATAAAGGCCATATACGACAAACTCTCAGCCAACATTTACTTAATAGTAAAAAACCAAAAACCTTTCCTATAAAGTCAGGAAAAAAAGAAGACTCTCCACTATCCTCATTGTTACTCAGTATAAGATTGGGAATCCTAGCCAGTGCAATCAGACAAGAGAAAGATATGAAAGGCATCTAAATAGGAAATGGAGAAATCAAACTGTCACTATTTGTGGATGGCATGATTCTCTATACAGAAAACCCTAAAGATGCCAGACAAATGTTACTAGAAATGATAAGCAAATTCAGTAAAGTTTCTGGATAAAAAAATCAATGTTCAAAAATTCATAGTGTTCCTACATGCTAATAATGAATTGTCAGAAAAATAAGTGGAAAAAATAATTCTTTTTGCAATTGCAACAAAAAAGAATAAAATACCTAGGAATAATTCTACTGTAACATGTGAAGAGCCTATAAAATGAAAACTATAAGACCCTGAAAAGCAATTGAAAAAGATACAAAGAAATAGAAAGATATTACATGTTCTTGGATTGGAAGAATCAAAATAGTTAAAATGACCTTACTACCTAAAGCAATATACAATTTAATGCAATCCCCATCAAAATCCCATCAGCATTTTTTTAAAGAAATACAACAAAAAATCATCAGATTTATATGGAAGCCACAAAAAACCCTGAATAGTCAATCCATCTTGAAAAAAAAAGAAGAAGGCTGGAGGCATCACTCTGCCTAACTTCAGATACACTACAAAGTGACAATAATCAAAATGTCATGGTATTGGCAGAAAAGCAGACACTCAGACCACTGGAACAGAATGGAGAGTCCAGAAGTAAACCCATGTTTATATTGGCAAATCATTTTTGACAAAAAGCCAAAAACATACAGTGGAGTAAGGAAAACCTCTTCAATACATGGTCCTGAAAAACTGGAAAGCCACCTGCAAAAGAATGAAACTAGACTGTTGTCTATCACCACACACCAAAATTAACTCGAGTGAATTATGGACCTAATATAAGACCTGAAATAATAAATTACATACAAGAAAACATAGGAACTAAACTCAAAGACCTTGGACTTAAAAAGGATTTTATGAATTTGACCTCAAAGACAAGGGAAGTAAAAGCAAAAATAAATTAATGGGACCATAGCAAATCAAAAAAAAAAAAAAAAACTTTTGTACAACAATAACAACAAAAAAAAACCTGTTAACAAGGTAAAGAGATAACCATCTGAGTGGGAAAATATATTTGCAAGCCATATTTTCAATAAGGGCCTAATATCCAAAATAAACAAACAATTTATACAACTCAATGTCAACAAAACAAATGGGCAGAGGACCTGAACAGACACTTCTCCCTAGAGGACATGCAAATGGCCAACAATAATTTGAAAAGATTCTCAACATTGCTAACTATTAGGTAAATGCAAATCGAACCCATCTCACACCTGTTAAAATAGCTGTTATCAACAGGACAAGTAATAACAATGTTGTAAAGGATGCAG
>NW_006433133.1:1450003-1454395 GCF_000325575.1 Pteropus alecto | reverse complement strand
GGTGAGTATTACAGGAAATGTTGGAGGGACTTCTTTAAGAAGAAAAAACGTGTATCAAAAACATGACTAAAAAATGGTAATAACTACATTCCTATCAACAAGTACCTCAAATGGAAAAGAATTAAGTGCTCCAACCAAAAGATATAGTGGCTGAATGGACAAGGAAATAAGACCCCTACATGTGCTGCCTACATGAGACTCACTTCAGATTAAAAGACACATACAGGCTGAAAAGAAGAGTATGGAAAAAGATATTGCCTTGATAGTCCTAGAGGATATTGCGTTAAATGAAGTAAGTTAAGTAGAAAAAGACAAATACCACATGATTTCACGTACATGCAAATCTAAAGAACAAAATAAACAATAACAGCAATAACAGAAACAAGCTCGTAGATATAGAGAATATTTTGAGGGCTACTAGAAAGGAGGATGGTCGGGAGGGTTCGTGAAAAAGGGTGAAGGATTTAAGAAATACAAATAGATAGTTAAGAAATAGTCATGGAGATATAAAGTGTAGCTTAAGGAAAATAGTTAACAATGTTGTTATGTATATGTAAGAGGGAAGAGGGGTACTAGATTTAGTGGGGTGATCAGTTTGTGAGTTATATAGATCTCTAATCATGATGCTGTACAACTGAAACTAATATATTATTGTATGCCAACTATAATTGAAAAAAAAAAACCTGATAGACTTGTATAATGTAAATTGCACAGCTAATTGGATCAAAAAATAAAACCCAATCATATGCAGCCTTCAAAAGACACATCTCAGCTACAAGGAAAAATATAGACTCAAAGTGAAAGTGTGGAAAATGATATGCCAAGCAAATGGCATAAAAAGAGTGTATAACTTTACTTATATCTGACAAAATAGACTTCAAAATGAAAAAGGTAATGAGAGACAATGGTAAAGGCTTCATAATGATAAAGAGGACCATGCATTGAGAATACCTAAAACTTATTAGTATTTATGCTCCCAATCGGCACCCAAATATGTAAAGCATCTACTAATAGAACTAAAGGGAGAAACAAACCAAAACACAATCACAGTAGGGGACCTAAATACCTCACTGTCAAAGATGGATAGATCATTCAAACAGAAAATCAACAAGGAAATATCATCCTGAAATGATACATTAGACCAATTAGACATAATCGACATTTACATAGCATTTTATCCCAAAACATCAAATTACACATTAGTCTCTATTGCATATAGAACATTCTCAAGGATTGACCAAATGCAGAGACATAAAACTGGCCTCAACAAATTTTAAAATATTGAAATCATATCAAGCATATTCTCTGACCATCATGCTTCAAAATTGGAAATCAACCGTAAAAAGAAAGTCAGAAAAACTACAAATACATGGAGATCAAATAATATGCTATTAAAGAACGACTGGGTCAAAGAAGAAATACAAGGAGAGATCAAGAGATACAGATAAACGATAATGAAAGTATAATATATCAAAAATATTGGAACACAGAAAAAGCGGTAATAAGGGGAAAGTGCATATCATTACAGGCCTATCTCAAGAAACGACAATGAGCCCAAATAAACAATCTAACATTACATCTTAAAAAACTAGAAAAGAAGAAATGAAGCCCAAAGTCAAAAAGAAAGAAGGAAATAATCAAAATCTGAAAAGAATGACATGAAATTGAAGGGGAAAAAGACATTAGAAAAATTAATGTAACAATGTTCTCTTTCTTTGAGAAGGTCAGTAAAATTGACAAACCCTTGATTAAACTCACTAAAGAAAAAAGAGAAAAGACAAATAAACAAATTCAGAAACAAGAGGTAAAGTTACAACAGATACCACAAAAATACAAAGGAACATGCAAGAATACTATGAAAAATTATGCACCACCAAATTTAATAACCTAGAACAAATGGACAAATTCTTAGAAATATAGAATCTTCTTAGCAGCCCTTTGTAACTCATTTTATGAGACCTGATACCTAAACCTGGTAAAGATAACACACGCATACAAACAAACTATAGACCAATATTTCTTATGAACACAGATGAAAAATCCTAAACAAAATACTAGCAAATTGAATACAGCAACACATTTAAAAAGTTATATACTTTTTAAAGTGATGGTTTAACAGGCATATCAATAATGTGGTACACCACATAAACAAAATAAAGGATAAAAATCATATCATCATGTCAATAGATGCAGAAAAAGTCTTTGACAAGATACAGCATTTATTTATTATTAAAACACTTAATAAAATTGGTATGAAAGGAAAGTACCTTAACATAATAAAGGCCATATATGAAAAACTATCAAGTAATATACTTAATGGTGAAAAACTAAAAACCTTTCAAGAACAGGAACAAGACAAGGCTGTTTGCTATCACCACTATTATTCAATATAGTATTGGAAGTCCTAGCTAGAAAAATCAGACATGAGAAAGAAATAAACGCATCCAAATAGAGAATGAAGAGGTCAAATTGTCACTTTTTGCAGATAATGGTTCTCTATATAGAAAACCCTAAAGACTCCATTAAAACACACACACGGACACACACACGCAATTGGAAATAGCGGATAAATACAATGAAGTTTCAGGATACAAAATCAATGTTCAAAACTCCATAGCATTCTTTACTCTAAAAATAAATTTTCAGAAAAAGAAATAAAAAATAATAATTTTTGTTACGATTGCAGCAAAACATGTGAAAAACTTATACACTGGAAACTATAAGACATTATTAAATGAAATTGCAGAAGATACAAAGAAATAGAAAAATATTTTGTGTTTTCGTATTGGGTAAATCAACATGATGAAAATGACCTTATTACATAAAGCATTATACAGGCTTAATGCAATCCCCGTCAAAATTCCAATGGCATCTTTTAAGGAAACAGAACAAAAAAAATATTATCATATTCGCATAGAAGCACAAAAGACTCCAAAGTAGCCAAAGCAATCCTAGAAAAAAAAACCCAAAATAATTCAAAACAAAACAAAACAAAACAAAACAAAACACAAGGCCAGAGATATCACTGCCTGACTTCAAACTATACTACAACAAAACAATAATCAAAACAGTATGATATTGGCAGAAAAAGAAAGACACAAAGACCAATGGAACAGAATTGAGAATCTAGAAAGAAACCCCATATATATGGGCAAATAATTTTTTACAAAGGAGCCAAAAACATACAATAGAGAAAGGAAAGCCTTTTCAATAAATGGTGCTGGGAATATTGGAAAACTACCTGCAAAAGAATAAAACTAGACTGTTGTCTATCACCATGTACCAAAAATAACTCAAAATGGATCAAAGACCAAAAAAGAATACCTGGCACAATAAATCGCATAGAAGAAAACATAGGTACTAATCTCATGGACCTTGGATTTAGAGATGATTTTATGAATTTGACCTTAAAGGCAAGGGAGGTCAAAGCAGAAATAAATAAATGGGACTCTATCAAACTAAAGAGCTTCTGCACGGCAAAAGAAACTATCAATAAGACAAAGAAACAACCTTCCAAATGGGAGAATATATTTGCAAGCAATGCCTCCAATAAGGATGTAATATCTAAAATATGTAAAGAACTCATAGAACTCAACAATATAAAAATAAATGATCCAGTTAAAAAATGGGCAGAGGTTCTAAAAAGATACTTCTCCCAAGAGATATACAAATGGTCAACAGACATGAAAAAATGCTCAACTTCATTAGCTATTAGGGAAATACAAATTAAAACCATAATGAGATGCCACCTCACACCTATTAGAATGACTTTCCTTAACACGAGTGATAACAAGTGTTGGAAAAGTGGGGATAAAGAAACCCTCATACATTGCTGGTGGGAATGCAAATTTGTCCAACCACTATAGAAAACAATATGGAGTTTCATCAAAAAACTAAGAATCAAATTACTATATGATGCAGCAATCCCTCTTCTGATATTTACCCTAAAATCCCGAAAACATTTATTTGCAAAGATATATGCATCTCCATGTTCATAGCAGCATTATTTACTGTGGCCAGGGCATGGAAGCAACCAATGATAGATGATTGGATAAAGAAGAAGTAGTGCATATATACAATGGAATATTACTTAGCCATGAGAAATGATGAAATGCTGCCATTTGGAACAACATAGATGAATCTTGAGATTATCATGCTAAGCAAAATACGTCAGACAGAAAAAGTTGAAAACTATATGATATCACTCATATATGGGATATAGAACTTAAAGCAACAAACAAATACTATAAACAGAGATTCATGGACATGGACAGTGAATTGGTGATTACCAGAAGGAAAGGATTGAGGGGAGGTACATAGGGTAAAAATGTTCAAATATTTGGTGACAGAAGGAAATCTAACTCTGGGTGGTGAACACACAATGCAAATATA
>NW_006433133.1:1446110-1449957 GCF_000325575.1 Pteropus alecto | reverse complement strand
ATAATAAAATAAAAAATATATAAAATAAAAGAAAATATGCAAATGGCACCAGAAAAAAAAAAGTTCATAGGACATGAATAGGCATTTCTCCAAAAAAGGTATACAAGTGTATAACATGCATATGAAAATATGTTGAACATTATTATTCACTAGGGAAATGCAAATCGAAACCACAGTGATGTACCATTTTATACCTACTAGGATGGATAATCAAAAATCACAAAAAATAACAAATATTAATGAGGATCTTGAGAAATTATTTCTGTCATGCATTGCTGTTAGGAATGTAAAATGGTGCAGTTGCTGTGAGAATGTATGGTGGTTCTTCAGAAACTTAAACAAAAGTGCCATATACATCAGCAATTCAACTCTTAGGTATGTACACAACTGAATTGAAAGCAAATTCTTAAGCTAATATTTGTACAAAAATATTACATAGCTGCACTTTTCATAATAGCCAGGAGATGGATAAAACCCAAATGTCCAACAGTTGATGAATAAATAGATAAAATGTTAGGTATATTCATACAATGGAATATCCTTTAGCCATTAAAAGAAATGAAGTTCTGATACATGCTACAACATGGATGAACCATGAAAACCTCGTGCTGAGTGAAAGAAGCCAGACACAAAGGCTGCATATTATGTGAATCCATTTATTTGAAATATCTAACATACGCAAATTCTTTAAGATATAAAGTAGGTCATGAGGTTGGGGAGCACGGCACAGGGAATTCAGTTAGCATTAATATGATGGCTAGGTGGAGGGCCAGGGGAAAGAGGGAGAAATTTGAGGGATTGTTTTATGAACTATATAGATGTCTAACTAATGTACTATTTATTTGAAACTAATTTAAATAAATAATTTTTTTAAAAAAGTATAATAATAGCTAGGAGCTGGGGAGATGGTGGAATTGGTAATAACTACCTTTTGGTGTGATGAAAATATTCTGGAGCTAAATAGTCATGATGATTGTACAACATTGTAAATTTGCTAAATGTCACTGAATTGTGGAATTTAAAGTGTTTTCAATGGTAAAATTATGTTACATGCACTTTGCCACAATAATGAATCTAAAAGCAGAAAAAACAGATCTTACTGAATTTGCCTGGGTTATTTAAATCTTCATATTCCAGAGATTATATTTGTTATTAGTGGTAGGGTTAGTCCTATGCAAGGTAACACTGCCATTATTGAAAACGAGATGTGATCAATGTCATTGTAATCTGTATCTGGTATGCTTTGTAGGTGCCTAGATTTCAAGTGCAAATTCTTTCTTTTGTTGAGACATATTTGTTTGTTCTTTCCAGATTCCTCTATTAAGGATCTCTTATGACAGATTGAAGTTTTTGACAATACGTTTCTTCGCTGTTTATTTATGACTACTTTTCATTCAGCCTCTAGCTACTGGTGAGATATATATTGTTTGGGGTCACCAAAGAAGCTGGCTGGCAGCCCTCTTGAGCAGAATCTATTTCAAGATAACTCAGTTTTGTTTACTCCCAGAGGATTCATACTGTTCCATGACAGATGCATACCTTTGCCCCATCATTGGTGGAAGTGAAGCTCATTCTGAACATTTTCTCTGTTTCTCTCCTTTACTTTGCAGTCATAGGTTTATCAAGCCAAAACTTACATGTCTTTAGTCTTTTTTTTTTTTTTAAGGAATGTTTTGCCCTGCCTTACACAACTAGGTGATGGGTGCTTTCAGATGGAAAGACAATTTTTAAAATATCTTATGACAATTTCACAAGAACTTAACATGTTTTGGTCTACTATCTCACTTAAGCATGTGAGAGTACTTGACATCTATTTTGTTGCTCTCTTAACTTTTAAGTATTTGAAGAAACACTAAGCCCACTAGAAAAGTGACATGTAACACTCTGTTTTGTTAATAAATCCATGTTGTTCCTTTTCAGTCCTCAAATTTTATTTGTTTACTTTTTGTTATGCATGTCAATTTAGCTTTTGCCCAGCTTCCATTATCTTGCATTTTCACAATCATCACTCTTCTTAGCAAACTAAGGAACTTCCATAAGATCTATCACTCTCATCAGATCAAAAAGTATTGCAAATATCAATTTTAACTAATACAAATCATGTTTTTCTCTGAGAATTCTCTCACCATCTTTTTTTAAATTAGAAAACAATAGCACGGGAGTTTAGAGAAACATGGTGGAGTGAGAGACATCCCCAGATCTCTCCCATTGAACATCTAAAACAACAAAAAACACTCAAACTGCACACCAACACATTAGAGAGGAGGAGCTGCGCATACGAGCTACCACAGGTCAGACCCTGAGTGTCGGGAGGTGGATTGGGAGAAATAAAGAAGCTGACTCTCGAAGCCACCAGAGCTCCCTGTAGGGGGAGGGAGAGAGAAGAAGGTGCAAAGAGTTCCCTAAACCCCCTGCTTGAGAGTGTTGTGAGTTCCACGCAGCCGGTGACAGGGCCCAGTCATCAGAAAAGAAAGCAGAGAAGTGGCGAAGGCTGAGAAAAAATTGATTTTTACTGGCCGCATTTGCAAAACCGAGGCTGAGCCGCAGCCCCCAAACCCTAACCTAGAAGGCCCCTTCCCATGTCCTCTGAGAATGAGCACTGCAGAGACTCAGGGGAATCTAAGCAAACGGTACCAAAAATGTGGCTAACACTGACAAAGACTGAGACTGAGGGTAGCGAATGTGATTGAACATCTACAAGGAAAAAAAGTCATAATTAAGTCTTATATGTAAAGCAGGGATCCGAGAGGCTTAGATGTCACCTATTGGAAACCAAAGAAAAGTACTTTCTTTGCAAAAGGCTAAAAAGAACTTTATACAATATATCTTCTTTATGGATAAAAAGCAGAATACACTTCCATTAAGGCCCAGACGGAGATATAGTCCATTGAACATCATGAACAACAAAGGTGACAAGTCATCTCAGAAAGAAAGAGAAAAATCTCCAGAAAATAAGCTTACAGACATAGAAATACATAGAAGAACCAGAGGCAAAACCCACAAAAGCCAAACAAAATAAAGAAAACAGGAACATAAGGACAAGGAAGCAATGGAAACACCAAGCTACCAGAAAGCAAAAGATAAAATGGCTATAAGAAGACCTCATATTTCAATAATTACTCTAAATGTTAATGAGCTGAATTCATCAATAAAAAGGCCCAAAGTTGCAGAATGAATAAAAAAAGAAAACCCAACCATATGCTGCCTCCAGGAGACACATCTCAGCTCCAAAGACTAAAATAAACTCAAAGTGAAAGGGTGGAAAATGATATTTCAAGCAAATGGCATTTAGAGAAAAGTGCTAGAGTAGTGGTACTAATATCAGACTAAAGAGATTTCAAAATAAAAAAAAAAGGAAAGAAAGATACTGAGGGATACTTCATAATGATAAAAGGAATCATGCACCAAGAAGATGTAACATTTATTAATATCTATGATCCCAATCAGGGAGCCCTGAAATATGTAAAGCAATTACTAACAGAACTAAAGGGAGAAACAGAAAAAAAAAAAAGAAAAAAAGCACTATCTTAGTAGGGGACCTAAATATCCCACTGTTGGATATGAACAGATCATCCAAAGAGAAAACCAATAAGGAAATAACATCCTTAAATGCCACATTAGACCATCTGGACATCATTGACATTGACAGAGCCTTCCATCATATAACAGCTGCTAACACATTGTTCTCTAGTGCACATGGACCATTCTCAAGGATTGACCACATACTGGGACACAGAGATAGCCTCAACAAATATAAGAGAGTAGAAATCATACCAACTATACTTTCTGATCATAATGCTTTGAAACTAGAGATCAACTGCAAAAAGAAAGCAGGAAGAACCACAAA
>NW_006433133.1:1444361-1445981 GCF_000325575.1 Pteropus alecto | reverse complement strand
AATGAAGCATAAAGTCAGCAGATGGAAGGAAATAATCAAAATTAGAGCAGAAATAAATGAAATTGAAAACAAAACAAAAACAATAGAAAAAATATATGTAACAGAATTGAGAGTCCAGATGTAAACCCGTATTTATATGAGCAAATAATTTTTGACAAAAAAGCCCAAAACGTACAGTGGAGAAAGGAATACCTCTTCAATAAATAGTGTTGGGAAAACTGGAAAGCCACCTGTAAAAGAATGAAACTACACTGTAGTCTATCACCACACACCAAAATTAAATCAAAATTTATTAAGACATGAATATAAGACCTGATACAATAAAAAGCATAGAAGAAAACTTAGGAACTAAACTCAAGGACCTTGGACTTAAAGAGGATTTTATGAATTGGACCTCAAAAAAATGAAAGCAATAGCTAAAATAAATGAATGGGACCACATCAAACCAAAAAGCTTCTGCTTAGCAAAGGAAATTGCCAACAAGATAAAGAGACAATCATCCAAATGGGAAACTATATTTTCAAGCAACGCCTCCAATAAGGGCCTACTATCCAAAATATACAAAGAACTCATACAACTCAATAACAACAAAAAGTATTCTTTTGCAGGTGGCTTTACAGTTTCCCCAGCAACATTTCTTGAGGAGGCATTCCTTTCTCCACTGTATGTTTTTGGCTTTTTTTTTTGTCAAAAAAATATTTGCGTATGTAAATATGGGCTTACTTCTGGACTCTCAATTCTGTTCCACAGTCCGTGTGTATGTTTTTCTGCCAATACCATGCCATTTTGATTACTATTACTTTGTAGTATAGTTTGAAGTCAGGCAGAATGATATCTCCAGTCTCGTTCTTTTGTCTCAGGATGGCTTTGTCAATATGGGGTCTTTTATGCTTCCATACAAATCTGATGATTTTTTGTTCTATTTCCTTAAAAAAATGCTGATTGGATTTTGATGAGGATTGCACTAAATCTGTATAATGCTTTAGGTAATAAGATCATTTTAACTATGTTTGTACATTTATTTTTTTATTCTCTTTTATCTTCACTCCTATTTCCTCTTGTCACCCATAAGCTTCCATTGGTTAAAGTGTTTAAGATATTTTAAAATATTCTATATGAATGTGCTCAGCTATCTTTTTAGTTTGTATGTGGTATCTAGAAATCTTTAATTTTGCTTTGGTTAACTTTATCAATTTGTTTCTCTATAGTTTACACTTTTGAAATTGTATTTAAAATGACCTCTCCTGTTCCTGGATCACAAAGATACTCTTTGAGATATTTTCCAACTAAATCCATAGTTAACTTTGATTTTAAAATGTTTAATAATTATAGCTTTAAATTAGGTGTTCAGCAGAGATTTAGTTTCATTTATTTCAGTTTACTGTGACAATTTTCTCAAAACCATGTATTAAAAAAATCCATCCATTCTCATTGACTTATAGTGTCCCCCTTATATTAAGTTTACACACACATCACATCACATCACATCACATCACATTATTCTGCCTCTCACTGCTCAATTATACTCTGTTGGTCTTTTTTATCTTTGGTCAATATCAGTTTTTTTTATTACTAAGGTTTTAAAATATATATTAATATTATTAGGTAAGGCATGTTTTC
>NW_006433133.1:1412683-1444278 GCF_000325575.1 Pteropus alecto | reverse complement strand
TCTTCAAAAGAAATCCTGAAATTTTGAAATTCCCATGATTTTATAGATCAATTTGTAGATATTGTGGTTATTATAAATCAGGACATGCCATCCAAGACACTGGAATAACACTTTTTTAAAAATTGAGATAATTTTCTATGTTCTTTATTGTTTTGAAGTTTTTGTTTGAGAAGTTTGTGCTCTTATTTAATTCCTAGATACTTTATTGTTTTTGTTACTATTGTAAATAATATTTAATTAAATTATATTATCTAGTTGTTTATTTCTGGTATAAAATGCTATATAATTTATAGGTTGCTCTTAATATCGGCAACCTTTTTTATTCCCTTATTAGTTCCTACAATTCCTCATAATTCTGGGTTCTTTCTAAATTTATTTTCATAATGTGCAAGCATTGCTTATCTCAGTGATGATATGCTCATTACCTATCAACTTTTCTCATTCTTATAGCAGAACATTATATTTTTAGAAATTTTATGTAATTCCTCAATACATTTGTTGAGCATTTTTATACTTCAGAACTTATGAAGATATGCAATGGTGAGCATGACCTATTTTGTTGCTGCCTTAATGGAGCATACAGCCTAGTTGATGAGATAGACAAACAAGCAAGTAATTACATTAAAGTCGGTTTTGCTATTAAACAGGAAGTAAGAGTACTATAAGAGCATATTGCATGGGCAAATGACCTATCTTAAATAATCTGGGAAGGATTCTTGAACAAAGCTACTATAGGAAGGACGCATAATTATTATCCAGCCACAGATGGAGGAAAAGAATATTTCATGTGATATAAATTTCCTGAGGCAATAGTAACTGAAAGAGTTTTATTATGGCAATAGTACAGGCAGTGAAAGGATATTTGCACAGGATGAAGCAGATATGTTAGGAAGGGGCCAGATCATAAAATGCTTAGCAAGGATTTTTTTTTTTATGTTGAGGACAATGAAAAGCTATCAAAATACTTTGGGCAAAGAATTGACATGATTAGATTTGTAACTTAATATTGGAATTATTCCCATTTAGAGGTAAGGTACAGAATGTGGGCTTGTAGCAACTCCCCTTTCTACAACAATTTCCCAATTAAGAATGTAAGGATTATGGTGTTTTGTCTAGGCTCATATAAAAGAATGATTTCACAAAAAATAAATGTTATTATATTGTAAAACAAGATGATTGGATAACACAGTTTCTAGGGTTATTTAATTTAGTAGCTTATGAACTTCAGTATTCTATGTTAGTTTCTCTGCAATTTTCTTGTTTCTAAATTTACAAGATGGGTGAATCTGACACAGTATTATCTATATGCAGAATGTTCCTCTTCAATGAGTGTCATTTATATCAGGGAAGAAAATCATTTGATAAGCTCCCTTGCAGACATTGCCTTATATTTCATTGGTTGAATCACATGCCCATTCACAGCATGACCAATCACAGAATCATTATTATCATTTTGGACTAATGAAACATCAATCTCTGAGACCAGAGAGCAAGTTCCTCATATATGAGCACAAAAATCAAGACCAAAAAATATGAAAACATTTATTGGTAAAGATATTCATACATGTACCCTTATGTTCATAGCAGCAATACTTATAATACTTAAGACATGGAAAAAAAACTGTCAATTAATGGATGATTGGATAAAGCCATAAGAAAAGATAAAATATTGCCATTTACAATAACATGGATGGACTTGGAGAGTATCATGCTAAGTGAAATAAGTCAGACAGAAAAAAACAAAAACCATATGATTTCACTTATATGTGAAATATAAAACAAGAAGTAATAAATGAACTAACATAACAAAGTAAAACAAACTCAGATACAAACAACAAGATGGTAGTTACCTGAGGGGAAAGGGGTTCAAGGGAGGGCAAAATGGGTAAAGGGGTCAAATATATAGTAATGGAAGGAACCTAGACATTAAGTGGTAAGCATGCAATAGACTATACAGATGTCAAATTATAATTTTGTACACCTGAAAATTATATAATGTTATTAACCAATGTTACCACAATAAATTTAATTTTAAAAACTTAGAACTCTATCAGTGATAAAGAAAGTGAGGATGGATTTTTGGTAGACAACCAAGAGTGTCTGCTGTGCTAAACCATAATTGAAAAAAGCCCATGTAGTCTGGCCCATGTTTAATTCTTCTGTGCTCATCATCTCCCCACACCCATCTATATTGGTATTTGCCTTGTTCTACTTTAAAGTCTTTACCTGGCTGGTCCGTTTGCCTAGCATGTATAGGAATATGGCTGTTGGTAAGTATCCAACACTGTCTACCAGAAGCCGTTTTCATATCTTTTATTTTGTTATCCAAACAAGTTAACTGATTTAGGAATTGGAAACTCAGGGTGGGGACAACTTTATCTTCCTCTTGCTGAAGCTCCTCACTCTAATAATCTTGCTCACATTCTCATTCTCAAATCTTATATTGGTAGTGCTTTGTGTATTTCAATGCCTTCTCATACTGTACCTCAGCTTATTCTTATGCAAGATCCATAAGGGAGGCAGAAGATTCCAGAGAGGTCAAGGGAACTATCAAGAGTAATCCAATTGACTCTTAGATCAAAAATTACTTCACACAAATGTGACTTCTTAGGCATTGGTCAAAAAATTCTTTCACTTTATCATTCATTATTAACTGTGATCATACTCTCATATATTTTATTTGAGAAACACTGTACTACATAATAACAGGATATGATTTGGACAAAAGAGCTGAAAGAGACTATAGAAAGAGAATAAATTAAGTTGAGAGGAAAATATAAGCCAAATCATGTCTTAGACTCACTATTCTGGCAGTAGGAAATCTGAACTCACAGTCCAGTTAAGCCATCCATTTGCATAAACCGCAGCAGGAAACTCTAAAATGGTTATGCATCTGCTCCAAAATATTGGCAAATAGAGCCCCTTTGAAACAGGAAAAACATGGTGCACTGGAATTAGGCTTCTGAGGCTCACTCATGCCTAGCCAGTTTGTAGTATAATGACACTAAGCCCAGATGGTCTGCGTGGTGTTTTCTATTTTCTACTGAATTCCTGTAGACTCTGGCATTTAAATATTCCATTGAAACATCAATTTTAATTGTAAGTTCCTCCATGAAAAAACAAAAGCACACACACACACACACACAAACAAATCATTCCCCTTCCTAACTAAAATCTAACTATAATCAGATATTAAAATGACCATTATCTCTTACCATGAATTATGTACTTTTGTTTACTTGATTATTGCTTGAGGTATCACAATATGCTTACAGGATCAGACTTGAGAAGTCTTTTTAATTCAAACACATCATCTGCAAAAACTAATTTTTTTTTTTGTTTCAATGAGTGTTTTTATGTCAAAATATTTGTGCAGGTATTTTGCATTTTATACTTTGTATATATAAAATGTTTTTTGCTGTTTTATTTTTTCATCTAAATGAAAGCATCTCTAATAGGGTATTTATAAGGCTAAATGTGAGCTTAATCAGAAAGATGAAATTAATATTATGAGTCATACGATCAGTTTCTTATGCATTTATCAGTATATTACTCAGTGACTCCCTCAAGCCTCATGCCTAAACCTTACTTCCAACTCCATACTTATTGTCTGCATTATATTTGTGTCAAAATATAGCTTGCTGTTTTCTTTTACCATTGGAGTAAGTGCTTTGAATTTTTTTTCAGTTTAGAGAATTCTTTTTTTTTTAATTCAATTATTTGGAGACCAATATTTTAAGGGATGGAGTATTTAAAATTAAAATATTCAATAGAACAGAATAAAGGGAGTGACATCAGAAGCATGGCAACATGAGGGGTCTCCCCAGGTCTCTCCCCTTGCAATAATAACAAGCTGAACATCTATATCTCAACAAATAACACCCAACCTGCACACAAGCATGTCTGAGAGATCTGCACATCAGAGCATGAGAAGGTCAGAATCGTATGAGTCTGAGGGGTAGATTGAGAGAAATGAAGCAACTCCCATACACAGTGGGATCTCCCTGAAGGATTAATGGGAGGAGAGATTTTGGGGCCAGTTCCCTGAACAGTGCTGCCTGAGTGATCAACGTGTTGCACACAGTGGAGCCCAGGGATCAGGGTAGAGAGCAGAGTGGGGACTGAGTACGAAGGGGTGACAGCTGTGTCTTATCAGCCACTGTTGCCAAGTGGGAGGCTGAGTCATGGAGCTTGGCCATACCCCTCCCCCACCAACCCAGAGTATGCCCTCTCCCTACCACATATCCTCTCTGAGCTAGCACCACTGAGTTTGTGCAACTGGTACTGAAACATACGCTACAGCTGGTACTAGAGACAGGCACGGTGATGCCAAAGCAGGACACTGAAACTTGAAACAGTACTAGAGGAAAGGAAGTAGCCACACAAATCAAGGACTCCACCAGTTAACCCTTGTCCCACTCAGACTGAGTTGGAAGGAAGCAGCTGAACATTTCATCTGACTGTTGGGGCGGTAATGGGACTTCAGAGCCTCTTCAAAGTCCCAGAACCCCATCACTCTTTGTACTTTTTCACAGAGACAGAGCCCTGGGCTTGAGCCCACCTGATTGCAGAGAAAGTATACAGCCTACGAGAGAGAAAGGGCCATTTTTAGCCTCAAAGCACAGACCCAATAGGCTTGGACATCACCTACTAAAAATCAAAAGAAAAACCCCTTCCTCTCAATCTGTTAAAGAGAGATTACTATATAATAAGTTTTCTTTTTTGAAAAAAAAAAAAAAAAGCAGGGTACACTCCTATTAATGACCAGATGGAGAAATAGTACATCAAACACCATGAACAACCAGGGAGACAAGGCAGCTCAGGAAGATAATAAAATATATCCAGAAAATAAACTTAAAGACATAGAAATATGCGATTTAAATGACAGAAAATTTAGGATTAAATTACTGAAAAAACTCAAGGAGAAAGGAAAATTCTGACTAGGAATTCTAAGAAATAAACAAAATAAACCAACAAAATTAATACTTTAATGAGGAGATTGAAACCCAAGAAAAAGAACCAAATAGAACTTCTGGAGATGAAGAACTCATTAAAAGAGATGAAGAATGAAATAGCAGGCTTAGGAAACAGATCTGACCAGATGGAGGAAAGAATTAGCAATATCAAGGACAGAAATGTAGAAATGACACATAAGGAAGAAGAATGAGATTTGAAAATGAAAAAAAAAGTGAAAGGACTCTGAAAGAAATATCTGACACCATCAGGAAAAGCAACATAAGAATAATGGGAATACCAGAAGGAGAAGAGAGGGAGGAGAAAACAGAGAGCATATTCAAATAGTCAGCAAGAATTTCCCAAATCAATGGAAAGAGCTGGATCTTCAAATACAAGAAGCAAAGAGAATACCCAATTATCTCAACTCACAAAAAGTCTTCTCCAAGACACATTATATTAAAATTGTCAAAAATTAATTACAAAATAAAAGAAGAATTCTGAATGCAGCCAGGGAAATGATGACAGTAACTTATGAAGGAAAATCCATTAGACTATCAGCAGACTTCTCAGCACAAACCTTACAAGTAAGGAAGGAGTGGAACCAAATATTAAAACTATTGAAGGAAAGAAATTACCAGCCAAGAATAATATATTCAGCAAAACTCTCCTTTAAATATGAAGGAGAAATAAAGACTTTTCCAGACATACAAAAACTGAGGGGATTCTCTACTATAAGACTTGAATTACAGGAAATACTGAAGAGTATCATTCTACCTGAAATGAAAGGATAAAAAAAAGTACATAAATATGAGTATGACTAACAGGCAGACAGAAGCAGAAAAGTTCAATCCTTATTAAGAATAGGGTATAATAAGATTAAATAATACATAATGGATAAAGGTCAAAACAAATAAAATTAAAACACTTTAAAAAGAGAAGAAGATAACAGCTACTACAACTTAGAAATGAATGTTCAGCATATATAGCAATAATTTCAGACAACAAAAACAAAACTGGGGGATGAGTAAAGATCCAAATCCACAAAAAAAATGGAGATAATATACACACAGAAGAAAATGGACTACTGTGCATATAACTATTCCTTATATAAAATTAATGGTAACCACACTCCATAAATCCAGAACTGAGGCACACAGCATAAGATATGAAGGAACAGAGGGAAAATTCAAAAAACACCAGCAAATTAAAATAACAGACAGAAACACAAGGGGGGAAAAAAAGCTATAGAGACACCAAGCAACCAGAAAACAAAAGATAAAATGGCTATGGAAAAACCTCATATTTCAATAACTACCATAAATAATATAAATTGGATTGAACTCACCAATAAAAAGCCATAGGGTAGCAGATTTCATTAAAAAAAAAAAAACTACACGCAGCCATCAAAAAACACATCTCAGCTGCAAAGACAACTACAGACTCAAAGTGAAATGGTGAAAAACAATACTTCAAGCAAATGACATCCAGAGAAAAGCTTTATTTAAATCTGACTAAATAGACTTCAAGATAAAAAGAAAAAGGTAAAGATAGACAATGATGGACACTTCATAATGATAAAGGTAACCATACATCAAGAAGACCTAACACATATTAATATCTACAGTCTCAATCAGGGAACACCAAATTATATAAAGCATCTACTAAGAAAACCACAGGGAGAAACTGACCAAAATCCAATCATAGTAGAACTAAATACTCCATTGTCAGATATAGAAAGATCATCAAAACAGAAAATCAATGAGAAAATAACATCTTTAAATGATACATTAGACCAATTAGACATAACTGACATTTACAAAGCTTTTCATCCCAAAACATCAGATTAATCATTCTTCCCCAGTGCACATTATCAAAGATTGACCAGAAGCAAGGACATAAAACTAGCCTCAACAAATTTTAAAATAAAACTGGAGATAAACTGTAAAAGAAAGTAGGAAGAATCACAAATATGTGGAAATTAGGCAACCTGTTACTGAAAAATAACTGGGTCAAAGAAGAAATTAAAGCACAACATATCAAAAATATTGGGACACAGCAAAAGCAGTAGCAAAAAGAAAGTTCATATCATTATAAGCCTATCTCGATAAACAAGAATGAGCCCCCCAAAATAACCTAATATTACATCTTTAAAAACTAGAAAAATAACAAATGAAACCCAGAGTCAGCAGAAGGAAAGAAATAACCAACATTAGAGCAGAATTTTAAAAAAAATTGAGAACAAAAAGACAGTAGAAAAATTAATGCAACAAAGAGCTGGTTATTTGAGAAGATTAATAAAATTGGCTAACCATTGGCTAGATTCAATAAGGAAAAATAAGATAGGAGAGAAATAAACAAAATCAGGAATGAAAGAGAAGTACCAAAATACAAAGGATCATGCAAGAATACTATGAAAAATTATGACACTGAATATAATAATCTAGAAGACATTGACAAGTTCTTAGAAAAATACAACCCTTTGAGACTGATTCATGAAGAACTGGAAAAGCTAAATACCAATCAGCAGTATGGAAATCGAAACAACCATCAAAAATCTACCAAAAAGTAAAAGTCTAGGACCAGATGGATTCACCAGTGAATTCTTCCAAACATTCAAAGAATATTTAATACCCATTCTTCTCAAACTCTTCCAAAAAAAATAAAAGAGTAGGCAATACTTCTTAACTCATTTTATGAAGCTAATATTACACTGATACCAAAAGCTGATAAAAACAAACAAAAAAAAAAGAGAGAGAGAGAAAACTTCAGACCAACATCTCTCATAAACACAAATGCAAAAATCCTAAATAAGATATTAGCAAATTGAATACAGCAACACATTAAAAAGATTATATATCGTTATAAAGTGGGTTTCATACCAGGAGCACAGGGACTGTTTAACATAAGGAAATCAATTACTGTGACAAACTACATATACAAAATAAAGACTAAAAATCATATGATCATATCAATAAATGCAAAAAAAGCCTTTGACAAAATACAGTATCCATTTATGATTAAAACACTTAGTCTATGGCCATGCTACCCTGAACAAGCCCGATCTCATCTGATCTCAGAAGCTAAGCAGGGTTGAGCCTGGTTAGTACTTGGATGGGAGACCACCTAGGAAGACCAGATAATAATAATAAATAAGGGATTGTAAGCTGACAAGGTCCTTGCAATTTGTGAGGTCAACCAAGAGTTGCCTTGCCTAAAAATAAACAAACAAACAAATAAATACATACATATGTATGTACGTACGTACATACATACATACATACATACATACATACATAAAGCACAATAAAATAGGCATAGAAAGAAAGTACCTCAACATAATAAAGGCCATATATGACAAACCCTCAGCTAATATTATACTTAATTGTGAAAAGCTAAATCCTTCTCCCTAAGATCAGGAATGAGACAAGGCTGTCTGCTGTCACTAGTATTATTCAATATAATATTGAGAGTCCTAGCAAGAGCAATCAGACAATAGAAAGAAATAAAAGGCATCCAAATAGGGAATGAAAAAGTCAAATTGTCACTTTTTGCAGATGACATAATTCTCTATATAGAAAACCCTAAGGGCCCCACTAAAATTTATTGGAAATAATAAATAGTAAATTTCAGAATACAAAATCAACATTAAAAATCCATAGTGTCCATATACTCTGATAATAAATTGTTAGGAAAAGAAATGAGAAAAAGCTATTCACTTTGCAATTTCAACAAAAATATTAAAATACCTAGGACTAAACCTAATGAAACATATGAAGGACCTATACACTGAAAACTATAAGATATTACTTAATGAAAATGAAGAAGACACAAAGAAATGGAAAGATATTTCGTGTTTATGGATAGGATGAATCAACATAGCTAAAATGACCTCATTACCTATAGCATTACGCAGGCTTAATGCAATCCTCATCAAAATTCCCATGGCATCTTTTAAAGAAACAGAACAAAAAAAACTTATCAGATTTATAGAGAGACAAAAAATGACCCCAAACTGCCAAAGCAATCCTGAGGAAAATAAACAAGACCAGAAGTATTGCTCCGCCTGACTTCAAATTATACTACTAAGTGACCATATTCAAAACAACATGGTATTGGCAGAAAAAAAAAAAAAAGACATACAGAATTGAGAGTCCAGAAGGAAACCCCTTATATGTGGGCAAATAACTTTCAATTAAGGGGTCAAAAACATACGATGGAGAGTGGAAAGCCTCTTCAGTAAATGGTGCTGGGAAAACTGGAAAGCCACCTGCAAAAGAATGAAACTAGACCGTTGTCTATCACCACACATCAAAATTAATTCAAAATGGATCAATATAAGACCCGACACAATAAATTGCATAGAAGAAAACATGGGTACTAAACTTATGGATCTCGGATTTAGAAAGGATCTTATGAATTTGACCTTGATGGCAGGGGAAGTAAAAGCAAAAATAAATGATGGGGACTATGTCAAACTAGGGACTATATCAAACTAAAACTAAAAATCTTCTGCATGATGAAAGAAACTGTCAAAAAGGTGAAGAGGCAACCATCCTAATGGGAGAATACATTTGCAAACAATGCCTCCAATAAGTAATATCCAAAATATATAAAGAACTGATACAACTCAACAATAAAAAAAAATCCAGTTAAAATGTGCAGATGACCTGAATAGACACTTCTCCCAAGGAGACAAACAAATGTTCAACAGACATATGAAGAGGTTCTCAACTTCACTATTAGGGAAATGCAAATTAAAACCATGCAGATACCTCCTCACACCTGTTAGAATGGCTATCATCAATAAGACAAGTGATAACAAGTGTTGGAGAGGTTGTAGGGATAAAGAAACCTTCATACACTTCTCGTAGGAATGTAAATTGGTTACAGCCACTATGGAAAACAGTAGTTTTTTTTTTTTTCCCTAATTCTACTAATTCTTGGGGTTTTTAAGTTAGATTTTTTAATGTTAATTTTCAACTTGTTTGCATTAGAGTTACAGAATGTGGTTATTTTTAAATTAATTAATTAAATTTTTTTAATGGTGACATTGGTTAATGAAATCCGGTAAGTTTCAGCTGTACAGTTTAACAGTAAGGCATATAAATATTGCATTGTGTGTTCTTCTCCCATTGTTAGATTTATTTCTGTCACCACATATTTGACACCTTTTGCCCCATATACCTCCCTCCTCCACCCTTCCCCTCTATCCTCTGGTAACCACTAGTATGTTGTCCATGTCCATGAGTTTTCTTTTTTTGTCCTGTTCATTTGTTGCTTTTAGGTTTATAGTCCACATATAAATTATATCATGTTATTTTCAACATTTTCTGTCTGATTTATTTCACTTAGGAAGATTATCTCGAGGTCCATCCATGCTGTCGCAAATCGCAGTATGTCATCTTCTCTTATGGCTGAATGATATTCTATTGTATATATGTATCACGGCTTCTTTGGCTAATCATTGGTTGCTTCCGTGTCCTGGCCACTGTAAATAATGCTGCTATGAACATCGATGTGCAAATATCTTTTTGGATATGGGTTTTCAAGTCTTTGGGGTAAATACCCAGTAGGGAGATTGCTGGATCATATGGTAGATCAATGTTTAGTTTTTTGAGGAACCTCCATACTGTTTTCCATAGTGGCTGTACCAATTTACAGTTCCACCAACAGTGTACGGGGGTTCTTTTTAATCCACATCCTCTCCAACATTTGTTATTCCTTGCCCTGTTGATTATAACTATTCTAACAGGTGTGAGATGATATCTTATTGTGGTTTTGATTTGCATTTTTCTAATGACTAGCAATGTTGAACATCCTTTCATGTTTATTGGCCACGTGTATGTCTTCTTGGGAAAAGTGTCTTTTCAGATCCTCTGCCCATATTTTAATTGCATTGTTTGTTGTTCTGTTGTTATTGAGTTGTGTATTTTAGATATTAGACCCTTATCAAAGGTGTTGCTTGAAAATATATTTTCCCATTCAGATGGTTGTCTCTTTATCTTGTTGACTGTTTCTTTTATGATAGCAGCTTTGTTCATGGTGGCTAGAACATGGAAGCAACAAAAGTGTCCTATGAGTAATGGAATATTACTCAGTCATAATAAAAGATGAAATCTTGCAATTTGTGACAACATGGACACATCTTGAGATAATCATGCTAGGTGAAATAAGTCAGAAGAAGTTAAAAACTCCATGATATAACCCATATGTGGGATATAGAACTAAAAGCAACAAACAAACAGAGACTCATGGACAAGGACAGTGGATTAGTGGTTGCCAAAGGGACGTTGGAGTGGGGAGAGGTAGTTAGAGGTAAAGGAGTTACATATGTAGTGACAGAAGGAAATCTAACTCTGGATGGTGAACACACTATGCAATATATATGCAAATTGCCTCCTTTGAATGATATACCTGAAACTTATTTGATTTTTTTTGCATCTAAGATTTTTTCCATGCAAATGTTTTTCTTAATTAAATTTTATTATTAGTTTCAAGTATACAGTGCATTGGTTAGACATTTATATAGCTTATGAAATGATCCCCCTGATTGCTCTTTCTCTCCTCTGGCTCTCCACCTAGCCATTACATTACTGCTGCCTTCATTCCCCATGCCACGCTCCCTATCTCCATGACCATCTGTCAACAACTAATTTGTATTCCTTTAACACTTGACTACTTTCTCTCAGTCCTCCATGCTCCTCCCCTCTGGCCATCACCAGATTGTCCTCTATATTTCTGAATCTATTTTCAATTAGTTTTTTCTTTTGTTTCTTTGATTCCACATATAAATGAAATCATATGGTATTTATCTTTCTCTGTCTCATTTCACTGAGCATAATAACCTATAGGTCCATCTGTGTCATTGCAAATGGTAGGATTTCATTTTTTTATGGCTGCATAATATTCTATTGCATACATGAACCATAAGTTCTTTATCCAATCATCTATTGCTGGGCATTTAGTTTGTTTTCATATCTTGGCTATTATAAATAGTGCTTCCATGAACATAAAGATGCATAGACCTTTATGAATTATGGTTTTGGTTTTCTTTGAATAAATACCAAGAAGTACAATTTCTGGGTCAAAAGGTAAGCCCATTTTAAATTTTTTGAGACACCTCCAGACTGTTTTTCATAGTGGCTGTACAAATTTGCAATCCCATAAACAGTGTATGAGGGTTCCTTTCTCTCCACGACCTTGCCAAAACTTGTTGTTTCTTGATTTATTGATAGCAATTTTGACAGGTACAAGGTGATATCTCGTTGTGGTTTCAGTTCACATTTCTCTGATAATTAGTGTCCTTGAGCATCAATATGTCTATTGGCCATCTATATTTCCTCTTTGGAGAAATATCTATTCACATCTTCTGCCTATTTTTTAATTGGATTTGTTGTTGTTGTTGTTGTTGTTGTTGTTGTTGTTGTTGTTGTTGTGTTATATAAGTTCTTTATATATTTTGGATATTAACCCTTTATGAGATGTAGCATAAACAAATATCTTCTACTATTCAGTATGTTATCTTTTCCTTTTATTGATGATTTCCTTTGCTGTGCAAAAACTTTTCAGCTTGATGTAGTCCCATTTGTTTATTTTTTTCTTTTGTTTCCCTTGCCTGAGGAGATATGTTCAAAGAAGTTACTGGTAGCAATATCAGAGAGATTACTGCGTATGTTTTCTTCTAGAGAAACTCACTTGATTTTGTTACTGTCAATCCAATAATTTTAAATTTAAAAATGAAACAGAATTAAGTCTACAAACAAATCTATTGTTGGGTTTGATCTTGGGACAAACTATTAAAATGCTCTTAGTTCTAGTCTACTTATAAGTAAAGTTAATAAAATACCTATCTAAAATGTTTTAATGATTAAATAGCTATGAAGAATAAGAGAATTCTTCCAAACTCACCATATAAATCAGTATTACCCTGGTACTAAAATCAGACAACGATACCAAAAGGACAGAAAATTATAGACCAATATCCCTTAGGAACATCGATGCAAAAATCTTCAATAAAATATTAGCAAACTGAATTCAACAATACAGTTAAAAAATCATACACCATGATCAATTGGCATTTGTTCTAAGGATGCAAAGATGGTTCAATATCCACAAGTCGATGAATGCGATACACCATGTTAACAAAATAAAAGATAAAAAATTTGATCATCTGAATTTATGTAGAAAAATTATTTGAAAAAATTTGACATGCATTATGATAAAGACTCTGGACAAATTAGGTTTAGAAAGAATATACCTCATCATAATAAGGGATATAATTAGCCCACAATTAACATCATACTTAATAGTGAAATGCTGAAAGCTTTTCTTCTAAGACCATAAACAAGACAATAATGCCTACTCTTTCCATTTTTATTCAGTATAATACTGGAAGTCCTAGCCAGACCAATTATCCAGAAAGAAAGAAAGAAGAAAGAAAGAAAGAAAGAAAGAAAGAAAGAAAGAAAGAAAGAAAGAAAGAAAGAAAGAAAGAAAGCATCCAAATCAGAATGGAAAAATTAAAAATGTCTCTATTTCCAGATGGCATGATATTATATAGAGAAAACCCTGGACACTCCACTAAAATATTTTTTTTTAATAAATGAATTTAATTATTGCAGGAAACAATATCAATATATAAAAATCAGTTGCATTTCTTACACTAACAAACTATCAGAAAATTAAGAAAACAATCCATTTACAATTGCATCAAAAAATAAAATACTGCAGAATAAATCTAACCAAGGAAAATAAAGACTGTATGATGAAAACTAAAAGATGTTGATAAAATAAATTGAAGAAGATAGAAACAAATAGAAAGATATTCTATGTTCATAGATTGGAAGAATTAATATTGTAAAATGTCCGTACTACCCAAAGCAATCTACAGATTAAATGAAATCCTTATAAAAATTCCAGTGGCATTCTCCACAATAATAGATTATACAACCCTGAAATTTGTTTAGGACCACAAAATACACCAAAACCAAAGAAATCTTGAGAAATAAGAATAAAGCTTATGGTATCATGCTTCTTGATTTCAAACTATAGTGCAAAGCTATAGTACTCAAAATAGTGTGGTATTAGCATAAAAACAAACAAACAAACATATATTAATGGTACTAAATAGCCCAGAAATAAACCCACACACGTATGGTCAATTATTTATGGCAAAGGAGCCAAGAATATACAATGGCAAATTTACAATCTCTTTAATAAATGATGTTGGGAAAACTAGACAACCAATGAAAAATAATGAAATTGGATGCCTATCTTACATCATACACAAAAGTCAACTAAAAATAGACTAGCCAAAAGTGGCGTAGATGATAGAGGCTTTGTTCATCCCTCTTGCGACCAAATCAAGACAGAGCAAACAGCAAGGATAGTTGCCTGGGATCTGAATGAATAAGCCCTACAACTAGGGAGAGAAATAAGGAATCGCCCTGCAACAAGAGGAGGTAGGACAGGGCGACAATGCAAGGCAGCCTGGTCCCTAAAGTCTGAGTAGGACAGAGGCTGTGGAAGCAGCAGCCAACAGCTGCAGATGCCTCTCAAAGAGGCTGTGTCTCTGAGAGGACTTTCGGTGTGATGGACCCGATCGCTCTGAGCACCAACACTGGGTGGGCTGCACCAGGGGCACCAGGGACTTACAAGGGGACACCGAGTTATTGGAGTGAGGGCATGTGACAAGGGTCTCTCTCAAATAAAAGTGCGAGCAGTTCCCATTGTTCCTCTGTTGAGCCCTTCCCTCTCCCTCAGCAGCACCGCCAAAGCCGAGACATCATCAAACTAGATAACAGAGGCCACTCAGCTCAGAGGATTCCTGAAATTTCGCCTTGCCAAACTCATGACCCTAGCCAAGCCACACCCAAGTGTATACTCAGTAAGTCAGATGCTTCTTGCTGAGCAGCGCCAAGACTCACACTGGTGGCAGCTGGCCTTAGTTTCTGGTGTGGTTTCTTGAGGCAACTCTAAGCAGAGTATCTGTGAATTACTTGTTGAATCTTAACAGATGGAGCTAAAGAGGCACAGGATGGAGCTAAACTTGGCTTGCAGCTGAACCCCTCTGAGGAATGTGCCACTGGATAACTACTGCACAAAGCCCTACTAATTAGACTGGGAGACTTAGGAGCTTTGCTTAGTACATGACATGGAAAGGCTTAGAAACAGACATGGAAAGGCAGTCAAAATGGGAAGACAAAGAAGCAAAAACCATATGAGAAAACAGAACAGAGATCCAGGAATAATGGAGACAAGCAATCTAACAGATGCAGAGTTCAAAATATCAGTTATAAAGATGCTCTATGAACTTAGGGAAAGTGTAGATAAATTCAGTGAAAACCTTAACAAAGAGATTAAAAAAAAACATAAAAATAGAAATGGAAATTGTAAAAGGGAACCAGTCAAAATGAAGAACACATTATCTGAGATGAAGAGTATATTAGATGGAATAAACAGAGTGGATAAAGATGATTGAACCACTGATATAAAGGATAGCAAGCCAAGGACACTCAACCAAAATGGCAAGAAAAAAAAGCCAAGACTATAATAATAATTTAAGGATCCTATATCACATTATTAAATGTAAAAATATTCGTGTCATAGGGGTACTGGAAAGAAAACAAGATGATGAAGAGCTATTTGAAGAAATAATGATGGGAAACTTTCCTAACCTAGTAAAGGAAGTAGACATACAACCCCAAGAAGTTCAGAGAGTCCCAAAAAAGAGGAACCCAAAGAGGCCCACACCAAGACATATCATAATTAAAATGCTAAAAGTTAAATACAAAGAGAGAATCTTAAAAACAGCAAGAGAACAGCAGTTAGTTACCTATGAGGGAGCACCCCTAAGACTGGCAGCTGATTTCTCAAAAAAAAAAAAAAAAAAAAAAAAGAAAGAAAGAAAGAAAGAAAGAAAGAAAGAACAAAAAACATGCAGGACAGAAGGACTTGACACAAAATATTCAATGTGATGAAAACCCAGGAATTTCAACCAAAAATACTATATCCAGCCAAGCTATCATTCAGAGTCAAAGAACAAAAAGCGTCCCAGACAAGAAAAGGGTAAAAGAATTTCCCTTGCCCAAGGAAATATATCAGAAAACAATATTACTAATATCATCGTCAGAGAGTTTGCTGTCTATGTTTTTATCTAGAAGTTTTATGGTCTCGAGTCTTACGTTTAAGTCTTAAATCCATTTTGAGTCTATTCTTGTATATGGCTAAATAAGATGTTCCAGTTTCTTTCTATAATGCATGTATCTGTCCAGTTTTTCCAACACCATTTATTGAAGAGACTGTCTTATCCCTTTGTATATTCTTGCCTTCTTTGTCATAGATTAAATGACCATATAGGTATGGATGTATTTCTGGGATGCCTTTTCTGTTCCATTGATCTGTGTGCCTGTTTTTATGACAGTACCATACTGTTTGGATTACTATAGTCTTGTAGTATAGCTTGATATCAAGTAGCATGATACCTCCAACTTTGTTCTTCTTTCTAAAGATGTCCTGGTTATTCAGGATATGTGATTCCATATAAATATTAGAATTATTTGTTCTAGTTTTGTAAACAAAGAGGACGTATAGATGGCCAATAAACATATAAAAAGATGCTCAACTCTGGAGACCGGCTTGTAAGCAGACAAGGTCCTTACAACCTGCGAGGACAACCAAATGTTACCTTGCCTCAGAAAACTCCGTCTGAAAACAAGAAAGTATAAACATAGCTGCAGGCAGGCAAACAAGCTGAAGGCCATGAGAAGATATAGCTTGGGAAAAGTAGAAGAAACAGTGTTATTATGACTAAGGGATACTACTTATGCCAACTAGTATGTTCTTGTATAAAAGCAGCTTGCAAAAATAAAACTGTGCCATTGTCCACCATCACTGATCAGTGGAACTCCTTATGCCCGCTTTCTGTCTTCTTTCTTTTCTTCATCTCCCATCACTCCCACTCAGGTTTATTTTCCAGGGCGGTGCTGGATGTGGCAGGATTTACCACTTACTGGACGCGGCACTCAGCATCACTAATCATCACAGATATGCAAATTAAAGGTAAGAGATATCACTTCACACCTGTCACAATGGCTATCATCAATAAATCAAAAAAACAAGTGTTGGTGAGGATGCAGAAAAAGGGAACCCTCATGCGCTGTTGGTGGCATTGCAAATTAGTATAGCCACCATGGAAAAACAATTTGGAGGTTCCTCAATAAATTGATACACTCAGCCTATAGGAAATAACAAACTAAAATTGATTTAAAATTGTATTACTCATGGTATAGCAGGCAGTATGAACTACATGTTCATATAGTTTTCTCTTCTCCTCAAGTTCCATTGGGGTGAAGTAAGCCCATATGGATAGTGCCCCTTGAGACTTTCTAGAAAAATGAGAAATTCATAATCATCTTCCATTATTTCCTTCCTTATTGTTGTTGTCCATTTGTTTCTTCTCCTATTGCTTTTCTATTACATTCTTACTAATTGTTTATATATCTTAAAAATCTTTTCAAGGCACTATTATTCATTTTCTATTTTGTTGATTACTCTTTTTATTTTTATGATTGTATTTTACTAACTTTGGGGTTGAATCTTTTTTTTTAATTGTCCTTGGATTTTTGAGGTGGAAGTGTACACAACTACTTTTGAACTATTCTTATGTTCTAATATAAACATTTAAACACAAAATTATCTTATTATGGCTTTAGCTAAATCCCACAAATTTTGATATGCTCTGTTTTCATTATTATTCCATTATCATTCATTTCTAACTTCCCTTGAGATTTTACATTTGACCCTTGTTTTATTTAGCAATATATTTCTAAATATTTAGTGATCTCCTAGATAGCTTATTTTAATTATTTATAATTTAATTATGTTGTGGCCAGAGAATATATTCTGTCTGATATAGATCATTTGCAATTTATTGAGATGTGTTTTATTGCCTAATATAAGATACATCTTGCTAAACGTTCCATGTACACTAACAAGTAATATATGTTTCTGCAGTCATTGGTTATTTGTCATGTTGTATAAATGTCATTTAGAACATGTTTGTTATTAGTATCATTCAAATAAAGTATATCATTACTAACTTTTTGGCTATTTGTTCTGTCAATTACTGAGACAGGGTTGTGAATTTTCCAAGTATGATTGTTGATTTTTCTGTTTTCCACTTTACTTCGGACTATTTTTCTTTACAGCATCTGAAACTCTGTTATTTAGGTGCCTACACATTTATAATTGTTATGGCTCCTTGGTTATTTGCCACTTTAACATTTATCACTGGTAATATACCTTATCTTGATTCTACCTTATCTGATATTAGCATAGCCACATCGGTATTCTTCTGCTTAGTGTCTGCATAGTTTATGACCCTTTCTTTTTACTTTCAGTTTTCCCATGGCTTTTTAAATAATGTATATTTTTATAAATAGCATAGAGTTGAGTCTTGCTTTTTTATACAGCCTGATAATCTCTTTCTACTAAGTGGATTGTTTAACCTATTTATATTTACTGTAATTATTGATACATTTGCTTAAAACCTATCATTTGGTATTTTTCTCATCTGTTTTATTTTTCTTCTGTTTCTCTTTTCCCACCTTCTTTTGTATTAGTCGAATACTTTTAGTATTTAATTTCATTTCTCCTATTGAATTTTTAGCTCTAATATATTTTAATACTCTAGAAATTAGAATATGTATTTTTAATTTATGTTCATCCATCTTCAAATATCGGACAATGTAACAAGCTTCCAATAATATAACTTAACTTATCCATTTCCAGTCTTTCGAGCTACTTTTTCCTATATTTTCTTCTATATATTTTATGTATTCTACAGTAAATTGTTAAAATATTTTTTACATTTTAGCTTTAGTAGTCTCGTACATAATTCACACACATATATGCATATATATGTGTGTGTGTGTGTGTGTGTGTGTGTGTGTGTGTATATAGTTGCAACATACATATATATTGATATATTGCTTATGCAAGTTGGTTTCGCAGGAAGCAGGCTCTTGGGTGGAGATTCCCATATAGAAAATTGAAAATTTATTGGCAATATTCTCTGGACCAATAACTACAGGAGAGGAGAAAATAGGATTTGTCAGAGAAGGTGGGATGTGAATCAGTCTCAACAAAGGCCTTAACCTGTTCCATGGAGAGCTATGAAGCAGGGATGAACCTTCAAATTTGTTCTGCTATGCAGTGACACTAGTAATTGGATACAGGCTATCCCCAGAAAAAAAGCCGTAACCTTGAATAGAGTTAGCTATCTCCAATAAGGGCATTTTTCTGAAGAGGTCTGAAAACTGAAGGGTAACAGTCAAAAGTATTCTGTGAGTAACTTGAGAAATAAGTCTTTTACCTCAGAACCTGCAGAGGATCTTGACAATATATTTCATAGCCCACTACAGATACATAGATGATGATAGGTGGATGATAGGTAGATGATAGATAGATGGCAGACAACTAAAGATTAGGTGTTTTGTTAGCAGTTTGATAATAATGTGCTGGTGTTTGATTTTCTTTGAATTTAGCCTACTTGGAATTCACTGATATTCTTGGATCTTGGGTCTGTTATCAATTACGAAAAGTTCTTAGTCATTATCTCTACAAATATTTTTTCTGCTCTATTCTTATTCTCTTAACTTTTTTTTTCAACTCCCATTACACATTAGACCATTTAGTATTGTCCACATCTCTCAGATGTTCTGTCAGGTTTTTCTTTTTTTCTTTGTGTTTCAATTCAGTTAAATTTCTATTGTCTTTCTTCAAATTCACTCAGCTTTTATTTCACCCTGTTTGTTCTGCTATTAAGTCTGCTAAATGAATTTTCAATTCCAATGCTGCATTCTTCATTTTTAGAATTTTCACTTAATTATTTTATATAATTTGCATTTTTTCTGCCTAATTCTACATTTCTTCAAACATGTAGGTCACCTTTTCCTCTACACACTGTCACATATTTATCATAGTTATTTAAAAATCTTTCTCTGCTAATTACAGCAACAGAGAGACTATGCATCACCAACTATTGATTGATTTTTCTCTTGATTATGGGTCATGTGTTTCTACTTCCTTGTATTTTTCATATTATTTTATTGCATGCCAAGTATTGTGTGTGGAAAACAGTAAAGACGGAACTATGTTATATTAATCCTGAGAAAAAGGCACAATTTTTCCTGTGTAAGGCAATAAGGTGGTAGTCTAAATTCATCTAAGTTGTGATTGAACTGAGTCTGACATTTGTTGCTCCTTTAATTAAATTCAGTTCTCCACAGAATTCAAATATTGTTAAGATTTTCATGACTTTGTTGCTTCAGTATTTTTCTTTGCTTTAAGCCTAGCTTCCTGCTTTTTGAAATGTGAGTATACATATCCTGTTTTAAGCTCATTTACCAGTTTTTCGTGTCAATCAGGAATTCTATCTAAACTTCATATCTACCTTGTCTCTCTGCCTTGAGAGACTTTTCCACTCTGGCAGAGTGGAAAAGACTTTTCTAGTGCTGCACTCTGGGAAACCCACATTTACCTTGATTTGGGTCTTTCTCAGTCCTCTTACCTTGTCTCTAGCTCTCAGAATGCTTCACCCATGATTTCAAGGAAAGCTCCATGAAAAACTTAGGCAAGTAAATGGAAACTAGTTTTATGATTGCAGCTCCTCTGGATTCTTATCTCTTACTCCAAGTTACACTCAGTTGGCCATTAAATATTTGTTAAGATTGGCTGGTATCTCTTTACCCCATCTGTAGTGAGTTCGTTTCTCTTCCTATGATGAACCCAAGGTTATAAGCATTACAGTCATATATCTCTTCTCTACTAGGAAAGTATAACCCTTTTCTGTAAGTTTGCGCTTTATTCATGAACCGTATGTATATGTGTATGTATGTATGTATGTATGTATGTATGTATGTATATATGTATCATCTATTTATCTGTCATCTATCTGTCTATCCATCTATCTATCTATCTATCTATCTATCTATCTATCTATCTATCTATCTCTATCTGAGAGAGACAGAGAGACAGAAAAAGAGATAGATGCACACACACATAGTCAGAATGAGCGATTGCATGTTTATTCACCTTTTTCTCATTGTTGAGATAAAAGCAATTGTCATAAATTTCTACATAAAAATTATATGTAGAAGTCAGATTATTATTATTTTAAATTTATTTTTAAATTATAGTTGACATAATGTAATGGTGTACAACATAGTGATTATATATTTATATGTTTCAGGTGTACAACATAGTGATTAGATATTTATATGCTTTAAGATGCGATCACCCTGATAAATCTAGTATCCATCTGGCACCATTCGCAGTTATTACAATATTATTGACTATATCCCCTATTATTATTAAATATGTTCTCACAGTATGTATTTTTATTATCAATTCCTTGACTTAATATTACATTTAAAATTCTCAATAATATGAGCACTATCCATTTAGATTTAACTTTTCCTGTGATACGTAGTTTTTATAATAAACAGCGTACCAAAATTTTAATTTTCTTTATTTTTTTCATTCAAATATTACATGTAAAAATACTTGCATATATGATAATGGCTTTTATTTATTTCTGTCAAGTGAATATCTCAGTTGGTATCATAAACTTAGATTTTACTCCTTTTTCAAAACAGTCTTTGATATTTTCTTCCTGTACCCTAACTCCTTGCTACTCTTAAGGTGGTCTGTGGATCAATAGCTCTGTCACCAATTGAAAGTTTGATTAAATTGAAGATTTTATAATGCCCTCTGAGCCTACTGAATTAAAATTTGGTTTTTAAAAACATCCACTGGCCATTTCTAAGCACTTTAAAGTTTGAGAAGCACTGTTCTACTTTTCTTCTTTTATGATGAGGAGCCTGATATTAGTCTGATGCTTTTCCTTTATAAGTTAACCAATTTTCCTGAGCAGAATCTTTTAAAAATATTTTTTCTTACTTAAAAAATTAAAGAATTTCACCAGGAGCTTGTCTAGGTGTGAGTCTGATTTCATCAATCCTAATTAGTAACCTTTTCAATCTGAAAACTCAAGTATTTCTGTATTAAAATATATTTTATTATTGATATTCTTTCATCTATTCATTTTTTTCTTGCACAAAAAATATAGTGCATCTTCTGGGTACATACTCGAGAATTGAAAGGAGGAGCCCGAACCGATATTTGTACACCCATGTTCATAGCAGCATTATTTACAATAGTCATAAGATAGAAGCAACACAAGTGTCCATACACAGAAGAATGGATAAACAAAATGTGGTCTATACATACAATGGAATATTATTTAGCTTTAAAAAGGGAGGAAATTCTGACACATACTATATGGGTGAATCTTGAGGACATTATTCTAAGTGAAACAAACCAGTCACAAAAAGAAAAAATACACACACGCACACACACACACACACACACACATATACACATACACACATTATGTATATGGTGCAATGCTTAGCACGTAAACTACTTGTATTAAATACTTGTATTAAAATCTTAGCTTTCCCACTTAAAAACTCTGACCCTGAGAGTTTTCCTTAACTCCATTTTGCTTTAGTTTTCTTATCTATAAAATAAAAATAATGATAATAATAGTAACTGCTTTATATGGTATTCTGTTTTATGTTTCGAAGTGTAAATTGGTTAATACATACAAATCTCTTAAGAAGAGTGCCTGGAAATTTTCAAGAGCTCAGTAAATATTAGCTAGCTCTCTAGACCTGTTACTATTTGTAAATGAGGACTTCTGGATCTTTTCTGTTATTATTTTATTCTAATTAAAAAACAGAGAGAAAAACGAGTGAACATTTATTTCCTATGTTCATTGTGTAAAGCAGGAAATGAACTATATAGTTCAAAAATGTTATCTCATTTCACAGCAAGCTTGTCAGGTCATTAGAATGATTGATATTTTCCCCAGAATTATAGGTGAAAAACTGAGTGTCAGCCTTGTCAAGTAATTTCAGCAAAATCAAATAGCTGGTGAATTTGTAACTTCCTATTCAAGATTGTCTGTCTCTGAAGCCAATGTCCTTCAAGAAAACTATATAGCCAAAACTATATATCTTATTTGGAGATAAGTAATAAATTTGTTCATTCTAGAACTATATATGGAGCACAGACTATGTGATAAACCCTGTGTTGCATACAGTAAAGAATACAAATAAGTTTGATGAAGTGATTCTTACACTTAGAGAAGTATATATAATCTAGCTAAGGAGAGATGAAGCATATACAATAACAAATAATGTAAGATGCATACATTAGACTAACAAATTTTAGAACACTGAGTTCAGGGTTTTTTTTTAATGCAAATAGCAGTGAAAGAGTTCTGAACTTAAACTCTTAACAGCATATACTGAGAAATATTTTATGGCAAGTACTCAAAAATCAATATTTTTCTGAGATAGCAGTTTGAAAAAGTATGTATTTAAAATTTTCCCCATTTTTAGAATTTAATATTGTTGTTCCTGAAAGTTCATCATCGAAATGCTTTCAAATGAAAATGAATTATACCATTAAGAAACCTGGAATCAATAGATGAATAATGAGAAACACTTTAATACTAAATATCAAAGTTTGTTCAACTCAATAACTCTAGAGTATGAAAATGTAGTGGTCAGAGAAAACTATTAGAGAAAATATGTGTTTCTCTTTAGTCTTGAAATATTCCCTCTTTCTTCTTCAAGAGAAAAAACTGCATACTTCATAAATAGATGTTCATATTACAGATTATTTTTAGGTAATCAGCCCTAACATTGAGAACGAAACTAGGAAACTGTCTGGTTATGCAGAGTATCTTAACAGACTAGTAATCAGGAGATATGAAATCTCACCTAGTTCTAGTACTAACTAGCAGAGTGATCTTCTACTATCACTCCCTTAGGCTCAATTTCTCCATCTGTAAGAAATGTAGTATTAAACTAGATTACATATAAGATTCCTTCCAGTTTTGACATCTCAGGTTTTTATAAAATAGATAATGTAAGGCTATTAAGATATTTCATTCTTGCCTTGTATATGTGCAGGGAGTGTTTCAGTACTTATACCTGAGGTACAACTTTCCTTGTATGCATTATCAGAACCATCACATTTGTAGCCAAAAAAGAAGAGTAGAACTTGTCAATTTGTAAACATTGGCCTTGTTCAGAGATGGAGACAGTAGTATAATTCTTTTTTGCTTATTTACTTGATAGTTTAATTATTTTTTACTTATTTACTTGATCCCCAGTTAAAGGAGATATCGTTTTGAGAGAAGTAACATTTTAGGCTTCATCAGACATCAGTATCTCACATTCATTTATTTGACAGCATGAGGATAATGAGGTAATGGAAAAGAGTAACAAAAGGTACCACCTCCAGTCTTACTCCAAGTCAACTTTATTTCACAGTTAAAACAAGTGGTAAAGGAACATATTTTTCTTCCTAGTGCAGGGGACGTATTTTTTCCCCTAAATGGATACTGCTCTAGCAGTCAGGAGATCTTCAATGGCTCTTTAAGGAGAAGTACTGAAGTCAATTCTGGGAGCAAATGATGTTATTCTGTTTCCCAATTTTAAAGAGAAATTCAACCTCACTGTTTATTGTTTCTGTAACATGTGTATACAGAAAAGTTCCTATTATAAAGAACCCCAGTATTCCATGGATCATTACCCTGTAGGTCAAATGCAGTCCACGACTGCACATCTAGCTATCCAGTTATGTGTGCACTCTCTCTCTACACCATATGGAACATCTTTAATGTATCTGCTATATTTTTCTCCAGACAGGCATTCTAAGAGGCTTGACTCAATATTTCATTTATTTGACTGAGAATTATTTTGACAGTTCATTTTTATTATATGCTTGTAACATAACTATGCTTCTTTAAAACAATTCACTTAGAAGAGACTTTTCCCCCCTAATTTATTGGAATGGATTTGAAAAATCTATAGCCTTTCACCTAAAATTAATGAGTACTATTGTGGCTGTTTAGTAGCAGTTAGGCATATTGCTTTGAGTATCATTTCTTTTTCTCATCTCTAAAATAATGATGGCAGATCTAATGAAGCCTTTGGCTTAATAAATTCATCCTGCAAAAATAAAAAAAAATATTCATGGAGGGACCATTTACTGCTTGTTATATGTAAAACATTAAAATTCTGGCTGTCTGAAAACATGGGAGCATAAGAGTTAAGGTAAAATTACAAGAGTGTTCTGGTTAAAAAGTGACACTTGGAAGGCAAATACAATACTTCAATAAGCTTAAGAAAAATACCAGGGATTTAGTATCTTTTGAAAAACATTTTCCATGCCAATTCCAAAGAATGCCAGGCATATTTTCTCCTCAAGAATCCTGTAACTGTGATATAAGTGCAGTATTTTGAAATGGGTTTGCAGGATCATGGCAAGCAGATATAAAATTCAGTTGCTAAAATCTGCTTCTGTCCAAATTAATGAATGAACAGTAACCTCTGTTTGACTATATTCCTTTAGACTGCCTGAAAAAGATAGATGCCTTTCTTTTTATTTCACTACGCATTCATAAGTTTTCTGAAAAAAGAAGGGACTTTAAAATTATTACTAATTTTCTTCACAGTTATGTTTGGTTCTTTTAATCTAGTATATTATATTTTTTACTCTAGCACATTTCTTTGAAATAGTCTTAACTCTCTTTACAGCATTGTTACCATAGAAATTAACCTGGCTCTAGGATTTGAACAACATTTTGAAAAGAATCAGCTTCCTATCATCCTTAAAATGAGTTATATGGCAAATATGTTGTTCATTAGACTATTTCTTGGAGGGAAAATATGGGTAATTATATATCTTAGGCTTTCTCAACTATAGGAATATAGGCTATCCCATTTATACCTATAGGCAAAGCTATAGATTTCCTTAAATAGATATTTGATTTCTTATCATTTTTCTTGTTTTTACTAAAGTTCTCTCTTTTCTCATGTCTGTTGATTTTTCAAATGTTACTAGTCTGAGAGCCTGCATTGACATTAATATCCTTTTTTAAAAAAATAAGAGTGTCTTCTCAGGCTACAGCAGAAAGGCTGCCAAAAAACAGAAGGCATAATTAACTATTAGGTCAAGAAGAAAATATCAGAACTGAGACTTTTAAAACTGACTCCTAAATTTGGATAAAAGGAAGGTTTTCTATGCCTGCTAATGATGTAGTCAAAAATACTTAGAATACATTTTCTTTACTGGCAGAGAACCAAAAGTGCATGAAAATGCTTTAGAAGCTGTTCCTTATACCAGTGTTGGTGAAATGAAACTCAATATCCAAGTGTAAATGAGTCTCTATTACTGTCAATCAAATGTATTTATCACTGTCAAACACTGTGCAGCTCATGAGCCTTTAGTAGAATTCTCTATCAGACTCAGTTGATGCAGGACTCATACCTAAAGCACAGAGGACTAATAATTGATCATTTTGACTTCAAATACAGAGAAAAGAGCAATGCCATATTTAATTGGTGCCTACTTAGGAGAGTTTGATTCTGGTTATTTTAATTTCAAGGTAGATAATGATTAGAAGAAAGTGCTATTCATTTATTTTAAATAAACTATTTTTAATAGCAGTTTTAAGTGCACAGAAATATTAAACAAGAAGTAGAGATTTCCATGTACAGCCTGCTTCCAATACATGTACTGACTCCCCCACCCATTCTATTTTAATTTGTGAATAGCACACTCTCCCCCTCTTGCCATGGAATGTGCCAGTCGAATTGCCTGATTTATAATTAAGAAAGGTTTCAAGACTATCATCTTGATTGAAAAGCCACTCTTATTATTTGCAACAATTTACGTAGGGGCAGTAGATTTAGGAAATTGGGGTAAATGTATGCCAACCCCAGGTTCACTACTCTGAAATAATTTTTATTTTTTTGCCTCTTAAAAATTAAAACCCTGATCTCTTCTTTTCTGGTGGAATGTAGACTAAAAATTTGGTAACTTGAGGATATTGGTTAGTTGAGTTTTGGTTAACAAATGTATATTTTGATTTATAAGTAAAGCTAGAATTAAGACAAGGCAATTAGGACTTTGTCTCAGGACGATAAAACTAAAGGGAGGCAAATTATGATAATAATGATGATTTTAAAAGTATAGCAGCTAGTATAAATAGGAATCTTCCAGAAAGTGGTCTGTTGACAATTCTGTGAGCTGTATCATGAATTTCAATTTTAATTCAATTAACTCAATTTTATTGCATTAACTTTGGTTTGCCTTCTGAATAAATATCTCTCCCCCCAAAACAGTTCTACTTTGACATCATACAAATTTACCTCAATTCATTGTTGTCTAAAGACCAATTTTTCTTTTAAAATCTTATTAACATCAATGCTATCCACTTGAGTTTGTTGTTGACAATGACTTTATCTCAGAGCCACCTGAGCTAATTGAGCTACTTGAATTAAAACAGTAGGAGTTTGTTGACAAATGTCCCTTAAAATTAACACTGAATAGAATTTAGTTATTTTTAAAATAGTAAACATAGCTGTTTAGTATTTTTTTAGTTCATCTGACTTAGGTAGATGTCACAGATTGAGAAAGAGTGCCAACTTTCTCATTTGTACAGAAAGTTTTAAGTCTAATGCTCATCCTATTGTGGCACCAGGAAGTTCATAAGAATAGTTAGCAAAGATAAATAAGAGACAATGAATAGTAGATATCCCTTATGGAATTTTTAATGGCATTAATTTACCTTCAACAATCACACTAATTAGGTTAAAAATAACCTTGCTAACCCTGTACAATCCAAACACAGAAATGTTATCTAGTAATTTTCAAGAAAGGAAAGATGGTGATCAATGGGAAGCTTTTTGGACCAAATACCCAATTCACCTCCTTGAATTCTGATGCCCTTCAGTGGGAGAATGTCTCCAAACAAAGAACCCAAATGTAAATAAATGCAGTAAATTTGAACCACGTTCCCCATGTGCAATATTTAATTGTCCAGCAAGTACAAACTGGCTTATGATAAGGAAGTTCGGATAAATAAATGGTGGCAATTTTAGGTGTGCGGAGGAGGCAACTATTAGCATAAATTCCCTCTGTAAGGAAGACATATAATGAGAACATTTTAGAGGAAATATGATTTTTGCTATTAGAGACAGAACATCTTGGAGAAGGGCATCTGAAGAAAGTCTTGTATATTCATGGTTATAGTAATGTCTAATGGTTTAACAAACACATTTTTTATATTTAAAAAGAAAGTTGTTATAATTTTCATAGGAGAGAAAGGTTTGACTCCCTGTCTATTTTTATTATGAAGTTCTTGTCTCTAAACTTAAGGCTTCAAAAATCCTTTTATGCAGAGACGTGCAGATGACATCAGTAAAACCTTTGATATTACAATCAGGTTAAAATGAAGGAGGAGAAAGAGATAGATTTTCCAATTTAGGAATAGAGTACTAGAGGTGCAAAGCCTCATCTAATGTTATTACTTGATTTGGGGCCTTAGCATTAAAAAAAGAAAGAAAAATTTAAGAAGCTGTGAACAGTTTGTAAAAAATAGAAAACATTATGACAGGTTCCCTATTAAAAATTGTAGTATATTTTTTATACTAACGATGAAGAAACCAAATTTTAGCAATAGAAATAAAAATTTAAAATACAACACCATATACAATATCCCCAAACCAAAATATTTGGTATATATCTAACCAATAATATGTATATATATACATGCTAAAAATTAAAAAAAAAAACGATTAAGAAAGTAATAAGAGTCTAAAATAAATGGAGAGGTATATCGTGTTCTTGAATTAGAAGACTCAAAGTAGAAAAATGTAGATTTTTCCCAAATAGATCTACAAGTTTAATACAATCCTCATTAAAATTCCAACAGGATTTCTGTAGATATAAACAAGCTGATTTTAAAGTGTATATGAAGAAGTAGAGGCTGAGGAATACATAAAACAAATCTGAGAAAGAAGAACGAGGTTGAAGGAATCACAATCTCTGATTTTAAAACTCACCATATAGGTACACAAATCAGGATAGTATGATATTGGCAGATGGAAAGACATATAGATTAATGGAACAGAATAGAGTCCAGAATAGACCAAAACAAGTATCAAGTATGGCCAACTGATTTTTGACAAAGGTGTAACAACAATTCAAAGAATGAATGATAGCCCAATGTCTTCTCAACAGGTGATTATCAATAGGTTGAAAAAAAAGAAAAAAGAAAAAAAGCTCAATTTATACTTCATACTTTACATAAAAATAAATTCAAAATTGATCATACGTCTAAGTGTAAATATTAAAACTATAAAACTTTTAGAAAAAAATAGGAGAAAATCTTTATAATTTAGGATTAGGTGAAGAGTTTTTATTTAAGTTATTTTTTATTAAATTTATTGCAGTGACATTGTTTAATAAAATTATATAGGTTTCAAGTGTACAATTCAATAATATCATATGTATATTGCATTGTGTGTTCACCACTCAAAGTTAAATTTTATTCTGTCATCATATATTTGACCCCGTTTACCTGTATCTACCTTCCCTTTTATCCCATTCCTTCTGGTAACCACTAAACTGTTGTCCGTATCCATGAGTTCAGTATGCCTTGTTCATTTGTTCCTTGCTTTTTAGACTCAACACCAAGGTATGATGTATAAAGGAAAATTTTAAAATTACATTTTGTTAAAATGTAAAACCATCACACTGTGAAAAAAACCTGTTAAGAGAATGAAAATGCAAGACACAGATTGAGAGAAAATACTTGTAAATCACTTACCCAGGAAACATTTTTAAAAACTCTTTTAAATCAACTGTAAAAAAACAAGAGACTCAATTAGAAAATGGGCAAAAGACAGCAGCAGACATTTTACAAAAGATAATATAGACATGACAAATAAACCCATGAAAAAATGTTCTACTTAACTGGCCATTAAGAAAATTCAAATTTAAAACACAATAACATTGATGTCATGAACGTAAGGGAGTGAAAGATGTCCCCAGACTTCTCCTCTTGAAATAACAAAAATCTGAATATCTAAAACACAACAAAAAACACCCAAACTACACACCAGCATGTCTGAGTGGAGGATGTGAGCATAAGAGCTACCATAGGTCAGAACCTCAGGTGTCAGGCAGTGGACTGGGAGAAACAAAAAAACTTCCTCTCACAGTCAGAGCTCTCCGTAGGAGGAGGGGGAGGAGAGAAGGTGCAGCCAGTTCCCTGAACAGCCCTGCCTGGGAAAGATATGAGCTCCATGCACCAGGGTACAGACATAAGGGCAGAAAGCAGAGAAGTGGGGACAGCAGAGAAACAACAGTAGATTTTTACCAACTGTGGTTGCGAAACCGAGTTTGAGCCACAGCACCCATCCCCTAACCCAAAGGGCCCCTCCACCAAATCCTCTGAGCCCCAAGGGAATCTGAGCAAATGTTACCAAAACTGTTGTTAACACTGACAGGGACTAAGACTGAGGGTAGCAAGAGTGATTAAACATCCATAAGAAAAGAAAAGGTATTATTAAGGCTTTATATAAACCACGAATCCAAGAGACTTAGATGCCACCTATTGAAAATCAAAAGAAAAACGCCCTTTTTGCAACAGGCTAGAGAGATCTTTATATAATAAACCTTCTTTCTGGAAAAACAGCAGAATACATTTCCATTAATATCCAGGAGGAGAAATAGTCCATCAAACACAATGAACAACCAAGGTGATAAGGCATCTAAGAAAGAAAGACAAAAACCTCCAGAAGAAAACTTACACACATAGAAATATGCGACTTAAATGACAGAGAATTCAGGATGGTACTTCTGAGAAAACTCAATGAGATCCAAAACAATTCATATCACCAATTTCAGGAGGTGAAAAATCAACTAGATGAGCAGACTGAATTATTTAGCAAAAAAGATAGAAACTCTCAAAAAGATCAAATTGAAATTCTAAGAATACCCTAAAGAGGAGAAAAATGCAATAGCAAAATGGGAAATAGAGTCTATCAAATGGAGGAAAGGATTAGTGATATTGAAGACATAAATCTAAAAATAAGTCAGAAGAAGGATAGAGAAACTGAAGAATAAAAAATAATGAAAAAAAAAACCCTACAAGAACTAAATGATACCATAAAGAGAGGAAACATAATAATAACGGGAATTCTCAAAGAGGAGGAAAAGGAGCAGGGAATAGGAAGCAGGAGAAGGGACTAGAAAACATTTTCAGACAAAAGTTGACAAGAATTTCCCAACACTAAGGAATGAGCTGGAGCATGGAATTCAAGAATTCAACAGAACACCAATTATCTCAACCCAAAAAGGCCTCCACTAAGACACAATGTATTAAAATAATCAAAAATCAATGACAAAGAAAATTCTCACGGAAGCCAACAAAAAGAAGACAGTAACCCACAAAAGAAAACCATTAGATTATCGTTAGACTTCTCTACACAAATCTTATAAGCCAGAAAAGAGTGAATTCCAATATTCAAACTGTTGAATGAAATGAACTACCACCAAGAATAGTATATCCACCCAAACTCTCCTTTAGATATGAAGGAGAAATTAAGACATTCCAGACATACAAAAATTGAGGGAATTCTTTACTATGAGGCCTGCACTATAGGAAATACTGAAAGGAGTCAGCTCAAAGAAAAGAAAATGATTAT
>NW_006433133.1:1410356-1412354 GCF_000325575.1 Pteropus alecto | reverse complement strand
AACCCCACCAAAGCCAACCAAAATAAAGAAGACAGAAACACAAGGACAAGGAAGCAATGGAAACACCGAGCTACCAGAAAGCAAAAGATAAAAAGGCTATAAGAAGATCTCATATTTCAATAATCACCCTAAATATGAATGGACTGAACTCACTAATAAAAAGGCACAAAGTTGCAGATTGGATCAAAAAACAATACCCAACCATATGCTGCCTCCAGGAGACACATCTCAGTTCCAAAGAAAAATATAGACTCAAAGTGAAATGGTAGAAAATGATATTTCAAGCAAATGGCATTTAGAGAAAAGCAGTAGTAGTAGTACTAATATTGGATGAAATAGACTTCAAAATAAAAAATGATAAAGAAAGATAGTGAGGAACAATTCATAACAATAAAGGTGATCATGCACCAAGAAGACATAACATGTATTAATATTTATGTTCCCAATCAGGGAGCCCCAAACAGATAAAGCAATTGCTAACAAAACTAGAGGGAGAAACAGACCAAAACACTATCATAGTAGGGGACCTAAACATCTCACTGTTTGATATGGACAGATCATCCAAACAGAAAATCAATAATGAAATAACATCCTTGAATGACACATTAGACCAACTGGACATAATTGACATTTACAGAGCATTCCATCCCAAAATAGCTGCTTATACATTCTTCTCTAGTACAGATGAAACATTATCAAAAATCGACCACATACAGGGGACACAGAGATAGCCTCAACAAATATAACGGGGTTGAAATCATACCAACTACATCTCTGATCATAATGCTTTGAAGCTGGATATCAACTGTAAAAAGAAAGAAAGAAGAAACACAAATATATGCAGATTAAACAACATGCTATTGAGGAATGACTGGGTTTGATAAAAATTAAAAAGAGAGATCAGGAGATACATAGAAATGAATGATAATGATAGTACAACATATCAAAACTTTTGGGACATGGCAAAAGCAATCATGAGAGGAAAGTTCATATTGTTGCACCCCTGTCTCCAAAAACAAGAACGAACTCAAATAAACAATCTAACACTTCATCTTAAAAACAAAAACAAAAACAAAAAAAACTAGAAAAGGAAGAACAAGTGAAGCCTAAAGTCAGCAGAAGGAAAGAAGTAATCAAAATTAAAGTGGAATTAAATAAAATTGAAAACAAAAAATAAAAATAAAAATAAAAATAAAAAATAAATGCAACAAAGAACTGGTTCTTTGAAGTGATTAATAAAATTGACAAATTCATGGTTAGACTCACTAAAGAAAAAAGAAAAAAAGGACCCAAATAAACAAAATCAGGTATAAAAGAGGGGAAATAACTACAGACACTGCAGAAATATAAAGGATCATACAAGAAAACTATGAAAAAGTATGTAATACCAAATATAATAACCAAGAAGAAATGGACCAGAACTTAGAAAAATACAATCTTCCTAGACTGAATCAAGAATCGAGAAATCTAAATAGACCTATCAGCAATATGGAAACTGAAATAATCATCAAATCCTACCTAAACGTAAAAGTGCAGGACCTGATGGCTTCACTGTTGAATTCTACCAAACATTCAAAGATTTAATATCTATTCTCCTCAAACTCTTCCTAAAAATCAAAGAAGAGGCAATACTTCCCAACTTATTTTATGAAGCCAGTATTATTCTGATACCAAAACCTGGTAAAGATAACACACAAAAAAAGAAAACTACAGACCAATATCTCTCAGGAACACAGATGCAAAAATCCTGATACTAGCAAACTGAATAGAACAACATATTAAAAAGATAATACATCACAATCAAGTGGGCTTCATCCCAGGGGCACAGAGATATACCACATAAACAAATTTTAAAAAATAAGATTCATAGGATCATATCAATAGATCAGAAAAAAGTCTTTGACAAGATACGGCATCCATTTATGATCAAAACACTTAACAAAATTGGTATAGAAGGAAAGTACCTTAACATAATCAAGGCCATATATGACAAATCCT
>NW_006433133.1:1398820-1409954 GCF_000325575.1 Pteropus alecto | reverse complement strand
TGATCAAGTGGGCTTATTCCCAGAGGCACAGAGATGTTTTAACATATGCCACGTAATGTGATACACCACGTAAACAAATTAAAAAATAAGAATCATATGATTCTATCAGTAGATGCAGAAAAAGCCTTTGACAAGATACAGCATCCATTTATGATCAAAACACTTAACAAAATTGGTATAGAAGAAAAGTACCTTAACATAATAAAGGCCATATATGACAAACCTTCAGTCAACATTATACTTAACGATGAAAACTAAAAGCTTTCTCTCTAAGTTCAGCAAACAAGGCAAGGCTGTCCACTATTGCCACTGTTATTCAATATAATATTGGAGGTCTTAGCCAGTGCAATCAGGAAAGAGAAAGATTTAAAATGCATCCAAAAAGTATATGGAGAAGTCAAACTGTCACTATTTGCGGATGACATGATTCTCTACATAGAAAATATTAAAGACTCCATAAGAACGCTACTAGAAACAATAAGCAAATACAGCTAATTTTCTAGATACAAAATCAACGTTCAAAAATCCATAGTGTTCCTATACTCTAATAATGAAGTGTCAAAAAAAGAAGTGGAAAAAATAATTCCTTTTTTCAATTACACCAAAAAGAATAAAATACCTAGGAATAAATCTAATGAAACTTAGGAAGGACCTATATAATGAAAACTATAAGACCTTATTAAAAGAAATCGAAGAAGATATAAAGAAATGGAAAGATATTTAATTTTCCTGGATTGTAAAAAATCAACATAGTAAAAATGACCGCATTACCTAAAGCATTAGATTTAAGGCAATCCCTATCAAAAGTCCATTGACATTTTTTAAAGAATTAAAACAAACAAAAAAAATCACTAGATTTGTATAGAAGCACAAAAGAATCTGAATTGCCAAAGCCATCCTTGGAAAAGAGAACAAGATTGGAGGCATCACTCTGCCCGAATTCAAATTATACTAAAAAGCGACAGTAATGAAAATGGCATGGTATTGGCAGAAAAACTGACACACAGACCATTGGAACACAATCAAGAGTCCAGAAATAAACCCATGTTTGTATGGGCAAATAATATTCAAAAAAGAAAAGAAAACAAAACAAAACATTCAGTGGGGGAAGGCTAGCCTCTTTAATAAATAGTGCTGGGAAAACTGAAAAGCTACCTGCAAAAGAATGAAACTAGACTGTTGTCTGTCACCGCACAGAAAAATTAACTCAAAATTAATTAAGGACCCAAATATAATTCCTGAAACAAATAAATGTATATAAGAAAACATAGAAACTGAACTCAAGGATATTGGACTTAAAGAGGATTTTATGAATTTGACCTCAAAGGCAAGGGGAGTAAAAGCTAAAATAAATAAATGGGACTATATCAAACTAAAAACCTTCTACACAGCAAAAGAAACAATCAACAAGGTAAAGAGACTACTATCCCCATGGGAAAATATATTTGCAAGCATCGTCTCCAAGAAGGGCCAAGTGTCCAAAAAATACAAAGAAATCATACAACTCAACAACAACAACAACAACAACAACGACGACGACAAAACAATCCTTTCAAAAAATGGGCAGAGGACCTGAACAGACACTTCTTCCAAGAAGATATCCAAATGGCCGACAAACATATGAAAAGATGTTCATCATCGCTAGCTCTTAGGTAAATGCAAATCAAAACCACAATAAAATTCCATCTCACACACGTTATAATAGCTATAATCAACAGGAGAAAAAATAACAAATGTTGGAGAGGATGCAGAGAAGAAGTAACCCTCATACACTGCTACTGGGACTGCAAATTCATTCAGTCGCTGTGGAAAAGAGTATGGAAGTTCCTCAAAACTAAGAATTGATCTACCATATGATCCAGCAATCCCTCTGCTGAGTATTTAACCCAAAGACTTGAAAACTTGTATCCAAAAAGATATTTGCACACTGATGTTCACAGCAGCATTATTCACAGTGGCTAAGACATTGAAGCAACAGAAGTGTCCTACGATGGATGATTGGATAAAGAAGCAGAAGAGAGGAAATACTGCCATTTGCGACAACCTGGATGGACCTCGAGATAATCATGCTAAGCGAAAAAATCCAGACAGAAAAAGTTGAAAATCACATGATATCACTTATATGTGAGAAATAAACCTAAAAGCGACAAACAAACAGGACAAACAAACAGGAACTCATGGACATGGACAATAGACTAGTGGTTACCAGAGGGTAAGGGGGAGGGAGGAGGGGGGAGGTAGACGGGGTAAAGGGGGTCAAATATGTGGTGACGGAAAGAAATCTAACTATGAGAGTTGAACACACAGTGTAAATATATATATGCCTTACTGTTAAAGTGTACAGCTGAAAATTATTGGATTTCGTTAAGCAAAGTCATCATAAAAACATGCTTTATTATTTATTATTTTTTCCTTCATGTAGCTTATAGTTAAAGCTTAGTATGCTGGTATCACTGAGAATCCAGAAACACTGAAGATGTTAAATATTTTACAAATCATTTCTAGGGTTGGCCCAGGAAGACCACAGATGAGCTCAAAGATTAACTGAACTTACAGGTCTTTGAAAGATCCCCAGCAGCTACATAATGTATGAGCCATTTATCTAATTCAAGGTGAAATATCTGGAAAGTAAGAGTGGTCCCTGGGATATGAGGAGAAAGAAAGGACAATAGTGAAATTCCACCTGATAACTCAGTATTTGACATTTTATTGTTTGTTTTTTGTTGTCGAGTATTGTAAAGTAAATACACGAATAAATTTTATTTGTTCTAGTCATTTTATATAATGATCAAAATGGCATATCAGTAAGGGAAATATTTATTTAATGCTCAATAATTCCTTTAAAAACAGCATACTTTATAAAAGCTACAGTTAACATATTCTTCGCATTAGTGGTGATCCTGTTCTCTTTCCCAACAGATTCACATTTGTCAAGTCTGTGAAATCACGGAAATGGTACTGAGAGTAATGACAAAAGTGGATGGGGGACACCAGTGAGCTCAGAGGGATGAAGAAATTATTAGTATGCTTTAGATTCTATATTTGTGTTATTTTATGACATTTTAATATTGTGGGAAAGCACTAGATTCACCCATGAGGGTTGGTTTCTCATACTAACTGAATCCTTCATGAAGTGTACATATATAGCTGTGAACAAGTCAATAGGAAAATCATGTATTTGTTTAGTGTTTATACTTTTGTGAAGTGTTTTATATGCATCTTATTTTGTCACCACAACCCTAATAACAACCCACATCACCCAGCCTCCCAGCCATCTGACAACCATCAAGATATTCTCTGTATCTATGAGTTTGTTTCTGTTTTCTTTGTTCGTTTTATTAATTGCACATATAAATGAAATCATATGGTGTTGGTCTTCCTCTTTCTGACTTATTTCACTAAGCGTAATATCCTCTAGGTCCATCCATGTTGTTGCAAATGGCAAGATTTCATTCTTTTTTTAAATATGAGTAATATTATATTGTAGGTATAGAATATGTACTTTTTCTTTATCCATTCACCTATTGATGGACGCCTAGGTTGCTTCTACATCGTGGCTACTGTAAATAATGCTGCAATGAACATATGAATGCACATGTCCCTTCAAAGTAGTTTTGGGTTTCTTTAGATAAATACCCAGAAGTGGAATTGCTAGGTCTTTCTTTGTATCTTCTTATGGCCTTTGTTTTAGAGTATATTTTGTCTAAATATTGCTACCCTAGCTTTATTTTTTTCCACTTTCATGAACTATCTTTTTCCATCCTTTTACTCTCAGTCTGTTTGTCTTTTGATACAAAGTGAGTCTCTTATAGTCAGTTTATGTAAGGGTCTCATTTTCTTATATATTCAACACCCCATGACTTTTGATTGGAGCATTTAATCCATTTACAATTAAAGTATTTGTTGATAGATATGTAATTATTGCAATTTTATTGTTCATATTTTTTATCTTTTCTTCTTTGTAAAGAATTCCCTTTAACCTTTCCTATAATACTGTTTTGGTGGTAATGAACTCCTTTAGCCTTTTCTTGTCTGGTAAGCTCTTTATTTGTCTTTGGAATCTAAATGATCGCTTTGCTGGGTAGAGTAATCTTAGTTGTAGGTCCTTGCTTTACATCACTTTGAATATTTTGTGTCGGTCCCTTCTGGACTGCAAAGTTTCTGTTGAGAAAACAGCTGACAGTCTTATGGGAGCTCCCTTACAGGTAACTAATTGCTTTTTTCTTGCTGTTTTTAAGATTCTGTCTTTGTCTTTAACCCTTGGCATTTTAATTATCACGTGTCTTGGTGTGGGTATGTTTGAGGTCTTGCTTGGGATGCAGAACTTCCTTGACTTATATGTCTACTTCGCCACATTGGGAAATTTTTCTGTCATTATTTCTTGAAATTGGTTTTTGATTCCTTGCTCTCTCTCTCTTCTCCTTTTGGTACCCCTATGATGAAAATGTTGGTATGCTTGGTGTTGTCCCCGAGGCCCTTTAAATTATCTTCATTTTTTAAATTCATTTTTTTCATTCTGCTATTCTGATTGCATGTTTTCTGCTACCTTATCCTCCAAATTGTTGATTCAGTCCTCTGCTTCATATAATCTACTGTTGATTTCCTCTAATGTAGTCTTCATTTCTGAATGGTTCTTTTTTTTAAGTTTTCTATCTTCATTTTTATGTTTCTTATCTCTTTGTTGAAGTTCTCACTGAGATCATTGAGTAACCTTATAACCAGTATTTTGAACTCTACCTCTTGTCTCCATTTTATTCAGGTCTGTTTCTGGAGCTTTGTTTTGTTTTTTCATTTAGGACATATTTCTTTGTTTCCTCATTTTGGCTGACTCCTTGTGTTTGCTTCTATGTATTAGGTAGGGCTGTTACATCTCCTAGTCTTAGTATAGTGGCCTTCGTATAGGTGTCTTATGGGCCTCGGTGGTGCAATCTTCCTGCTCACCTGAACTGCATGCTCTAGGTGTGTCCCTTGCATGGGTTGTGTGTGCCCTCCTGTTATAGTTGAGCCTCGGTTGCTGTTTCCACATCAGTGGGAGGGATTAACCCTCAGGCAGATTGGTCATGAAGACTGGCCAGTGTCTACAGTGGTGGAACTGTTGTGCAAGGGCTAAACCTATGGAGCAAGATTCACTTTAGCAGGACTCTGGTGCCTTCCCAGTATGCCCTCTGGGTGTGTCATCTGAGGAGGTTGCCGGGTGGTACTCTGTCAGTGTCTGAAGCCAGCCAAGGTTGTACCAGGCCTTGAGCCTTTGTGAGGGGTCCCACTAAAGGCCAAGGTCAGCCATCGCCTGTGCTCTGTGCAAGGCCATCTGGCATAAGCCATAAAGTGATCCACAGATGGCTTCTACCTGTGCTGGGATTAGAGATTCCTGGGAGAGGCTAAACTGCAAACAAGGGACAACTGCTGCTAGTGCCATGCTTGGGGCTGCTTAGGAAGAAGTTCGGGGGATGCCAGGGCCATATGCTGCTTGTTTGGGTTTTGTACCTTTGAGAGATTTTAGGAAAGTCCACAGCATAGGCCAAGGCAGGTAGTTTGTATGGAAAAGCCACTAGAAGCAGCCTGCGTGAGCCCAGAAGTTGGGTGAGGTGGCATCTCACAGAATCAGCTGAGCTGGGAGAATGGTGTTAGCTATGTTGATGGAGTCTCAGATATGGCACTGTCCTGTTTATGCATGTGGGGTGGGAGGAGGGCTCAACAGAAAAACAATAATTTCTGCCAGCATTTCTGTCTAGAAGAAAGCTGTCTCTCCAGCCCTTGCCCTAAAGCCAGACAATTCAATTCCTCCCCTTATGTTCCTGGCACCTTTTGAGCTGCTTCCCCAGCTCTGGAGCTCTCAGTGAATGAGTTCATCAGCAAGTCAGTCTGCATGTGAGCCCCTTATGAGGAATGCCTGGAACTGCAACAGCCCTCTATTTCAGCCATAATTCCCCATGGTGTTTTTTTTTTTTTAATTTGAGGATTGTTTTGATAGTCTATCATCATATCTAGAACTCAAATAAAATTCACTAATCACAATTTCTCAATTAATATCGAAATATCATGCAATTTAGCTACACAAAGAAATGTTACAAGAAGTTTTCAGAAAGAAGGAATGAGATATGAGATGGTGTAGAGGTTAAAAAAGCATTACTTCTTTGGATAGTTATAAGAATTTCATTATGGCTTGAATTAAAAAGCTATGTAAGAGATTGGTGGGAGGTGGCAAGAAAAGTAGCAGACACCAGATTATGGAGTGAAACAAGCACTTTCAGTAACCCACTCCCATTCTATTGGCATTTAAAACATTTTGCAGAAAGACAGTGACCGAGTACATGTACAGCTCCTTGGCTTTATGAAGTGAAGTAGCACATAGACAATATATATTAGAATTCAACACATCTCTAGGGAAATATAAGTATGATATAACCTTTGTCATAAAAAGAAGAAATTTTATCTAATTGTATGGTGCTTACTTATTCTAACTACCTTATAAATGTTAGTACAGTTATTCCTCATAGTAATTCTATGAAACATTTTCTAATATTATTATCCCTGTTTAACAGATCAGAAAGTTGAGACCTAGTTATCTGATTCACCCAAGGTGACACGGCTTGTAAGTAGTAGAACCGGGATTTAACTTAGGCAGTCTAGTTCCATGGTTCATGGTCTCAGTCATTACACTATGCTACCTTTTACTGTCTAATTCACTCAGAAAATCTTTCTGCATATATATTTAAAAAGCATTTATGAATTTGAATTTCACTAAGAGAGTAATGGGTTATTGGGTTCCTACTAAGTAGTGGTTCCTGTAGAGTACATTTGTTGGAAAATCATGCATATGAGGATGATTGGATATTCAAGCAATTTATATTTCGACCTATTCAGATTTAAAATACAAGGACAATAAAAAATTCCATCAGCTTTAAATTAGTTTTTAAATGATGTCAGTGCACTTCTGGTCAATATGAGAGGATTAAGAGATAAATATGGATTTGCCAAGTACTTTGAGACACCAAGGAACAATGAGAGCACTTGTAGGATTACATAGTATATTTAACAGCTTTAAGTGTAACTCTGAATTTTTAATTTTTTGCCCTAACTATTGAAACTAACTTTATTGAATGAAATTGTAGCAATACTAGTCACCAAAGCATAAGCCTGAACACCTATAGGTTTGAAGTGGGGAAATATGGAGCCAATTGACACTGTTGACTCTTTTAAAGTATTCTTCCAAGTTGCTACAGGGAGAGGAGGTGGGGGGGCTATGTAATTGACAGAGTTCTGCCTCCCCACCCTCACTTTAAATAGCATAGGCATATTATTTATTTTAAAGAATAAATGTTTACATAATAGTTTGTTTGCACAAAGAGTTCTATGGCTTGAGCACTCTTAAACAATACCGAATATCATTTAATTAAGTTTTCATTCATTTCATTTAATTAAAATTTACTAAATTTATACGTTCATACCCATTAGATATATTATTAAAAAAAAAACAGAAAATAACAAGTGCTGGCATGGATATGGAGAAGTGGAAACCTTGTGCATTTTTAGTGGAAATGTAAAATGGTGCAACCACTGTGGAAACAGTATGGTGATTCCTCAAAAAATTAAGTGTAGAATTACCTTATGATCCAGCAATTTCTCTTCTGGGTATTTAACCAAAAGAAGTGAAAGTAGGAACTCAAACAGATATTTGTATGCCCATGTTCATAGCAGCATTATTCACAGAAGTCAAAATGTGGAGGTAATCCAAATGTCTGTCAACAGTTAAACATATAAAAATGGGGTCTATACATACAATGGAATATTATAAACTTTAAAAAGGAAGGAAATTCTGATGCATGCTACGATATGAATGAACCTTGAAGATATTATGCTAAGAGAGATAAGGCAGTCACAGAAACCCAAATATGGTATGATTTCACTTACATGAGATACCTAGTGTAGTCAAATTCAAAGAGACAAAGTCAAATGGTAGTAACCAGGGACTGGAGAAGAGGGGAATGGGGAATAAATGCTTAATTGGTACAGAGTTTCAAATTGCAAGATGCAAAAGTTCTGGAGATGAAAGGTGGCAATGGTTGCATAACACTGTGAATGTATTTAATGCCACCGAACTGTATACTTAAAATGGTCAAAATAATCAATGTAGTGTTGTATATATTTTGCTACAATAAAAATATATTTTTAAAAACAGCATGGCAGATTAAAGGTGAAAATTTTCCCAAAGACGATTAGGTGAGACAGCTGCTGCTCTATATGAAAAACAATGAAAAATACTGGATATTTTTTAGAAAGTATTTTTTTTGTTTAGTAAACAGAATAATTAGTAAAGATTAAAAAAACACACACACAGAAAAAAGAAAGATTCATAAAAGTTATACATAGCAAAACACTTTGACCAATCTAAAATAATTGGTTTTTAGGAGGAAAACCCACAAAACATAACCAAAATTAAAAAACAAAAAAAAACAAAAAAACAAAAAAACAAAAGACACACAAAGATAAGGAAGCAATGGAAACACTATTTTCTTAAAAATATATAAAACAGATGGCTTTAATCCATTGATTTTATCAATCCAATTTAGAAAGATTTAGAACTGGATATCAAAATATTATGTCATCCCATGTTACAAAGCTAGCTGTTTACAATCCTGGAAATAAAAAAAAAAAATCAAACCTTGTGAACATTAAAATAATTATCTTTCCAACGGTTAAATGAGACTCATGTTACATACCACCAAACAGAGCAACTTAGAATGTACCTTTCTTAAGAAAATTAGATTATGAGAATTGACTTTTCTTAGTGATATGTTAATGAAATATCAAAGAAGGTTAGGATCTACCAAATCTTCTTCTGCTTTGTTCACATTCTCTACTGCTTCCTAAAAGCCCACTATAATTGAGATAGAAAGGTCTGTTAGAACTCTTTTTTCTGCAATACTCTTTAATTGTAACTGAATGTTCCAAAATGGAAAGGAGCTATTAAATCCAAATTAAGATTAAGATTCAATTACTCCTTGGTAAGTGCTGCAAGTTGGGATCTTCATTGCAAAGCCATTTCTCTTTGTAGACAAAAAAATATGTATATTTTGTGAGTTAAATTTTGAAGTTGGTTTTATTCTTCATGACTCTTAAACATTTAAAAAAGTTCAATTTGACTTTTTAAAATATATTCCATTTTTTCTCCATTTGTATTAACTTTCTCATTTCACTTTGGAATGGAAAATCAAGGTGCCTTGGTATAGTAAAAAGTACCAGGCTCTTCTAGTTTTGCTTAGAGTAATATTGTAGGACATCAGGACTAGGATTTAGAGTCCAAGTACCTAAATAAACCCTTAATTTTCAGGTCCGCACTTGATAAAGAAGTTTGTTATTGTTGGCTTTACTTTATTTTTAACAATTAAATTATACTTTTAAAAAATAGATAACACATTCTCATGACTCAAGATTCAAAATGTATAAAAGGTCATAAAATTTAAAAAACTGTCTCTTACTCCCGTCCCCTAAGCACCCAGTTCTATTGCATTGAACCTAACTATGTTATTAGTTTCTTGTTATACATCCAAAATATTTTATGCATACACTTATTTATATACCTAATTTGTTTCACTTTAAAATATATCTTAGAGATTGTTCCAGTATAATACAAAAAGCTTTCATGTATTTGTATGTTTGTCTTTCAGCTGTATAGTAAGTATTCTACTATATTATGGTATTATAATTCATTTGAACACAGATGACATTTAAATTCAAATTTTTGGCTATTGCAATTCTTTAGTAAACAACTGTGTGCATACATTATTTCTCTCACATGCAGGTTTATCTGCAAAATTAGTTAAAAGTAGAAGAGCTGCAAAATTGTTTTGACCTAATGCTTCTTTTATGATATACTTTCCAACTTCTTGAGTGAGTTCTGGTATATTTTTCTAAAATATTATTCATTTCATCGTGGTCTTATTTGCAGAGTGCTGAACAAAGTGACATTATTATTACAGATTTCTCCATCTGATTTTATAATTTATTTAAAAAATCTCTCATGTTTTGTTTTGATCAGGTTGGCTAATTGCTTTTCAATTTTATTATTATTCAAAGAACCAACTATTTTTTAAATTTTATTATTCTTTTTTATCTTTTTAATTCCTAACTTATAATTACCTTTGATTTATTTCTTATTTGTCTTTTCCCCTAATTTTTTTGGATAGATGATTCATATATATTAGATTTTTAAATTTCTTGCTAATATAAGTATTTAAGACTGTGGAATGTAATCTGAGTACTGCTCAAGAAGCATTGCATGAGATATGATATGTAATGTTTCTTTTATCATTCTTTAAATGTTATCTTTTCATTTTCTCTTTGAATTAAGAAAAAGTGTCTCAAGCACAATATTTTGTTTCCTATTTTGTTATTGATTTATACTTTTCTCGAATTGTAATTAATGAATATTGTTGACATTGTTTTAATTTTCTTATATTTTTAAAAACAATGATGTTTTTTCTTCTAGTAAAATATACACTAATTTTTTTAGATAGTCCAAGTGTTCTTTAACACAGAATGTATTCTATATTTCATGGTATGAGAATAATACATATAAAATAACTCCACCTTATTTATTGTATTATATAGGTCTTCTACATTTATCCTGTGTGCACTTAGCCTGACATTAACTGAGTGAACAAATAAATCTACTGCCAATTATGCATTTCTACTTTTTCTTTGGTCTTGCAGTTTCGGTTACATAAATGTTGCTGCCATGGTATTTGATGAATAGACATTTATAATTGTTATAATTTCTTTGTGATTGTAACTTTTAATATTATGCAATGCTACATTTTTATTTCATTTCAAGCTTTGCCACAGATTCAACCACGTCTGATAGCAAGGCTATGGATTCTGCTATTCTTTGTTGTATCTTTTCTTTACAGCACAATTTTTTGTGATGTCACTTGATAGTCTCTTTTAATTACTGAGTTAGCTCATTTACTTTCACCACAATTATGTTGTTTTTTTATATTTTCTTGAAATCATTCATTATGTGAATTATTTATGTTCTCTGTGTTTCTTATATATAGGAAGGTTTGTTTTCACATATTAATAAGTAATAATTTATTTACTTATAAAGTATGTAATCAAGTATATTGTTTTATTA
>NW_006433133.1:1362867-1398610 GCF_000325575.1 Pteropus alecto | reverse complement strand
CATTAAAAAAGTAATTCATAGGAAATTATCCGGAAACTAAAATAAACCCGAGTAATCTCAAAGAAAGCCACCATCACAAATCTCAGCAGTTCATAGCTTTGAAAGTGTTTTATCGAGGATTGCTGAAGCCACTGCAGAACTTCCATCTGTTACCTGTTTATAACTTCTCATAATTGCTACCTACTGTTCACAGTTTTTCAGACGTGGTGTTTACTGTCTATATATGGTGTCAGTGCTGAGCTCATCGAGAAGGGAAGGTTTCAGTTGTGAGATGCCCAGTTGGAAGAATGCATAAGAGGGAGACATGAGAATGAAACAGCAGACACAACTTTATTTCAGGCAGGATGCTTCTGTTGTGGGGAGTACAGTTCTGTTGCTGGAAACAAGCTTTTCTGTTTCTGCTTTTCTTCTGTTCTCCAGGGGACTGCATGGCCTTCACATATATTAGAGTACAATAGTAGCATTCAGCCACACATGCATAATACAATAAGCTGTATTATGTTAACATATTTTAAGCCTGGGTGCCCTACTACACTAATGTAATATTCTAAATCTGAGGGCCTATTTTTAGCTGTGAGCCTGTATCACAGCCAGATCTGGGACCAGCCAGGTCTGGAATTCACATATGGATTGTAATTTTATCTTTACTTCTTGAATTATACTTTAAAATATTTATTTTGTTTTATTACTTTTCTTGTTCAGAGACTTCCATTGCATGTATGTTGGAATTTTTTTCTTCTATGTAATTCTTTTTAATTCTCAAAAACTTTTTCAATTAAATTCTACTTCCTCCCTTACTCTATTTGTAACTTGCTATATTGATTGTTGTGTTTTTTTTATTGTAGTTCTAATTTTGCCTTCATTTCTATAGTGTGTTTTCTTTGTTTCTTTTTCTGATATATTCAAAGTTGTCCTATCTCTTTTATTGTCTCCTTTTATATTAAAATATTCTTTGCATCTCTTCTTTATGCTCTTCTAGAGAAGATATTACTTTGATAATTCTTTTTAAATTGCATGATAAAATATTTTGCCGCAGTTTTCATTTCTTTTAGAGCAATATTTCTGGTCAGATTGTGTATTAATTTTAATTTTCCATGCAACTTTCCTGTCTTTGTCTCACGTGTATATATATATTTTTTGTAGTAAAATTATATAGATTCTGTAATTGTTGTGCTTTTGGTTCTTATCTTTGAATGAGATGCTTTTTGTTTCTAGACAAGCTTTTTGTAGGAAGTTATTGTATGAAAATGTACAGGGCTTATTTTAAGCTACAAGTAGATTTATTTATGTTTGAGGGTGTTTTGTGAATGTTCTTTTTACTTTTATTTCCTAGCCAAAAGAAATAGACAATTGTAAGCAGTTCACAACGCCAAAAATACAAGTTGTTTCCTGGAAATATGAATTGCCTGTGTGATTCCTTGTTCAATACTACATATTTTTTTCTCAGAAGCAAACAAGAAACAGAGGAATTCACACTGCCAGTGTACACATACTTTTCTTGCTGTTAAAATATAAGTACTCTCATTTTGTACTTTAAAGTGCCTACCTTAAATTGCAATTTCCCAATGCTTTATAAGATTTGTGGTCATATGTCTCTCTTTTTAGCTTCTTTCAGCAGTCATGCTTGATTTTATTCTTTGGAACCAATTCCAGTTCTTCATTGTTTCAAGGTTTTATCTGAATATAATTTAAACAAAATCAGAGTTTGTATTTATCTTTCTCATGTTTTTTTATTGATTTAGGGTGACTCTAAGAAAATATGGGAAACACTGACAATAGATTGTCATCTTGTAACCAAAATGTTTATATATTTTTAAATTCAATAAGTAATATACCATATTCAATTGGCCTCCAAAAAATCTAATGTACACTACTTGTATGTTCATTAACCACTAAAATTGTTCTCATCCAAAATTTCCTTTATCACTACTGTGTCTGATGAGCATTTCTAAATTTCTCTAGAATAGTTTAAAGTTTGGTCAATTACTGTCACCAAATTAAGAGGACTGCTTATTTTATTATTCATACTTCACCCAAAATAGAGATTTTCCCCCCTTAAAAAGAGATTCAAGCCTCAGAAAAAAAAAATACTAACCATTACAGTGGGAGAGTGGTACATGAGTGGATTCCACTAAAGATAATATATTTAATTTTCTTCAGCTTGATTCAAGAGGGAAGTCACATAAACGATGAGGTAGGGAAAATTAGTTTTTAACAAATAAATGTGTAATCCCATGTAAAAACATAATGTGAACCATTTGGATTTCTAGTTCTGACAATATGTAAAAATAAGATAACTTAAAATTCTCCCAATCCAAACAAAATTATTTCAATTTGTTTTTAAGACATAAAAGAAATCCTTTAAAAAAGCAAGAATTAAAAATTGAGCACAGAGTGAGGTGATGTTGCAGTTGCTCTTTTGTGTAGGGAGGAAATACCAGTTTCAGTAATCTTGGGAATTAGATGAACTCTCCCTTCCCTCTATCCTGAGATAAAATCTTGGATAGGTAGAAAGTTAGAACTGAAATCTGTAAATAAAATTAGCACACAAGAAGGACTATCTTTGTAAAAGTAGAGATTGGGAGGGGAAAAATATAGTGTAGATGGTAAAGGCTCTGTTCATCCCTCTGGCAACCAAATCAAAGTTGTGACAGAAACAAAGAACAAACAGAAAGGAAAATCACCTAGGATCTAGATGAACAAGCCATACAACTGGGTAGAGAATGACGAAATGACCCTGCAACGGCAGAAGGTTGAACGGAGTGAGGACATGAGGCTGGCTGGTCCTGAGTGGCTGAGTAGGACAGAGGCTGCAGCAGCTGCAGACACCTCTTAAAGGGGCCGTGTCTGTAAGCAGACTTTCACGGCGATGGACCTACTTGCTCTGAGCACCACCGCTGGGCTGCTGCACGAGGGACTTACATGGGATACTGAGTTGTCAGTGAGGGCCAAGGCAAGACTCATTCTGTACAAAAGTGTCAGTCGTATCCATCGTTCTTCTATTGATCCCTTCCCTCTCCCAGAGTTCAGACTCAGTGCTGTCATAGTGGAAATGTCATCAAACTGGTAAACGGAAGTCGTTCCACCACAAAGGATTCCCTGAAACTCCTTCTTCCCCAATTCCTGAGCCCACCCAAGGCATATCCAGGTGTGTCTTCACTTAGTCAGGTGCCCCTTGCTGAGCAGCACCTACATTCACACTGGTAACAGCTAGCCTTGGTTTCTGGTGTGGCCTTTTGAAATAAGTATAAGCACAGCATCTGTGGATTGCTTATTAAATCTTAACAGGTGGCTATAGAGGGACACAGACTGGGGCTAAAATTGGCCTGCTGCTTAACTCCTCTCAGGACTGTGCCTCTGCACACCTAATGTACAAAACCACACTAATAAGATTGGGAGACTTAGGAGTTTTGCTTAATACAGAAAAACAGACAGACAGCCAAAATGGGAAGACAAAGAAACAGAAACCATATAAGAAAACAGAACAGAGATCCCAGAATAAGGGAGTCAAGAAATCTAACAGATGCACAGTTCAAAACACTGATAATAAAGATGCTCAATGAACTTAGGAGAAGAGTCGATGAACTCCGTGAGACCTTTAACAAAGATAAAAAACAAAAATAGAAATGGAAATCATAAAGGGGAACCAGTCAGAAATGAATTACACATTATCTGAAATGAGAAGAATATTAAATGGAATAAACAAAGTGAATAAAGAAACAGATCTAATGACCTATATAGAGGAAAGGAAAGCCAAGAACACTCAATCAGAATGGCAAGAAAAAAGAGCCCAAGACTATAATAAGAATTTAAGGAGCCGATGTGACACTATTAAATGTAAAATTATCCATGTCATAGGGGTACAAGGAAAAAAAAAAGATATTGAAAAGCTATTTGAAGAAAAAATGATGGAAAACTTTCCTAACCTGGTGAAGGAAATAGACATAAAACCCCATGAAGCTCAGAGATTCCCCAAAACCAGGAACCCAAAGATTCCCATACCAAAACATATCATCATTAAAATGCCAAAAGTTAAATACAAAGAGAGAATTTTAAAAACAGAAAGGGAAAATCAGTTAGTTATCTACAAGGAAGCACCCATAAGACTGGCAACTGATTTCACAAAAGAAACTATGCAGGACAGAAGGGCTTGGCACAAAATATACAAAGTGATGAAAACCAAGGATCTACAACCAAGAATACTTTATCCAATAAACTCTATCATTTAGAGTAGAAGGACATATAAAGAGCTTCACCGTCAAAAATAAGCTAAAAGAATTTATCACCACCAAGCCGGTATTACAGGAAAAGTTGGAGGGACTTCTTTAAGAAGAAAAGAACATATACCAAAAACAGGAATAAATAATGGCTATATTTATATTCCTATCAACAAATACCTCAAATGGAAAAGAATTAAGTGCTCCAACCAAAAGTTAGAGTGGCTGAATGAATAAGAAAGCAAGAACTCTACCTACATGAGACTCACTTCAGATTAAAAGACACACACAGACTAAAAAGAAGGAGATAGAAAAATATATTGCCTTGATGGATGTAGAAGGTATTGTGCTGAATAAAATGGGTTGGATAGAGAAAGACAAATATTGTATGATTTCACGTACATGTAAAATCTAAAGAACAAAATCAGCAACAACAACTACAAAAGCACAAATAAACTCATAGATACAGAGAATACTTTGAGAGATACTAGATTGGAGGTGAGTTGCAGGGGGGAAAAAGGCAAAGGGATTAAGAGATACAAATGGATAGTTGCAGAATAGACATGGAGATGTAGAGTGTAGCATGGGGAAGATAGTTAATAATGTAATAAATATATAAGGGGGAAGAGAGGTACTATATTTCGTGTGGTGATCACATTGTGAGTTATGTGGATCTCTGATCATTATGCTATACAGTTAAACTGGTATATTATTGTATGCCAACTATAATTGGAAAAAAATCATTAAATTGTACAATGTAAATATGAGCAACTAATAGTCTTTTATATTTCAATAAAGGTGAAAAATAAATTAATACATAAAAGTAGAGATCAAATAAAAATATGCCTAATATCATAGAGGGACAATGAAGTGTATCTTTCTTGACCTGGGCTGGGAATGAAATAAAAGTATTTCCCATTATTTAAAACCCTGAAAGCCTTAGAACTCAGGCTGGAATCACACCATGAGCTCTTCTTGGTCTGCAGCTTGCAGACTGCATATTTTGAAACTTTTCAGATTTCATAATTGGCTTATTGAGGAAGAAAGGAAGAGACTTTTGAAACAAAACAGAGTGAGAGAAGTCCCCAGATCTCTTTCTGTGAAACAATAATAAGCTGTACATGTAAAACTTAATAAAAAACACCCAAACTGCACACCAGCACATCTGAATGTGAGATTTGTGCATAAGAGATACCACAGGTCAGAATCCCAGGAGTTGGGCAGTAGACTGGGAGAAACGAAGAAGCTATCTCTTGCAGGTGGAGCTCTCTGTAGGAGGATGGTGAGGGTAGAAGGTGCTGTGGGTTTTCCGAACAAACCTGCCTGGAAGAGCTGTGAGCTCCAAGTTGCCAGCGGCTGTGCTCAAGCATAAGGGTAGAAAGCAGAAAAGTGGGGAAACTAGAGAAGTGGAGACTGAAGAGAAAAATAAAAGTCGATTACTAATAGCTGCAGCTGCAAAACACGAGACTGAGGTGCAGCCCCCATCCTCCAACACAGAGAGACCCTTATTCCATATCCTCCAAGACCGAACACCAAAGAGTCCCAGGGGAATCTGAGCAAATGCTACCAAAACTGTCGCTAACACTAACAGAGAAAAGAAAAACGCTTTAGGAATTTACATAAATCAGGGATCCAAGGGGCTTTGATGTCACCTACTGGAAACCAAAAGAAAAATGCCTTCTTAACAACAGGCTAAACAGAGACTTTTAAATAATAAATCTTTCTAAAAAAAAAAAAAACAACAACAACCACCCCCCCACAAACAGAATACTCTTCCATTAATGCCAAGGTGAAGGTCCATTAAACATCACGAATAATGAAGGTGACATGGCATCTCAGAAAGAAAGAGGAAAATCTCTAGAAAATACTTTTAAAGATGTAGAAATATATGATTTAAATGACAGAGAATTCAGAATGGTACTACTGAAAAAAATCAATGAGGTCCAAAAAGATTCATATCAACAATTTCTGTTATTTAAAAAATAATTAGATGAGCAGGATGAGTTCCTTAGCAAGGAGATTGAAACCCTCAAAAATAACCAAATAGAACTTCTGGAATTGAAGAGCACACTGAAAGAGGTGAAAAATGAAACAGAAAGCATGGGAACTAGAGTCAACAAAATAGAAGGAAGGATCAGTGATATCAAAGACAGAAATCAAGAAATAAATCAGAAGGAAGAAGAGAGAAAAGGAAAAAATTAAAAATAATTAAAAAGTATTACAAGAACTAGCTGATACCGTCAAGAGAGGAAACATAAGAAAAATGGGCATTTTCGCAGGGAAAAGTAAAGGAGCAGGGATTAGAAAGTGTTTTCAGACAAATAGTTGACGAGAATTTCCCAAATCTAAGGAATGAGCTGGACCTTGGAAGTCAAGAAGTCAAGAGAACACACAATTATATCAACCCAAAAAGGCCTTCTCCAAGATATATTGTATTAAAATTATCAAAAATCAAGGACAAGGATAGAATTCTCAAGGCAGCCAGGGAAAAAAGATGGTAATCTATAAAAGAAAACCCATTGGATGATCGTCAAACTTCTCAACACAAACCTTGCAAGCCAAAAAGGAGTGGAATCATATAGTCAACCTATTAAATGAAAGGAACTACCAGCCAAGAATAATGTACCCAATAAATCTCTTCTTTAGATATCAAGGAGAAATAAATTCCTTTCCATATATACAAAAATTGAGATAGTTCTCCACTACAAGTCCAGCATTACAGAAAATACTGTAAAAGGTACATTCACCTAAAATAAAATGACGAAAACAAATAAACAAACAAAAAACCTAACAAGGAGTAAGGTGAACTCTAGCAGGCAGATAGAAGCAGAGGAGTGCAACCCTGAATGAGAACTGGGCATTATTAGCTGAAACAATAAGAAGAGATTTGCTGTCTACAGCCATGTTACCCTGAACAAGCCAAATCTCGTATGATCTCGGAAGCTAAGCAGTGTTGGGCCTGGTTAGTACTTAGATGGGAGACTACCTAGGAGACCAGGTGCTGTAGGCATTAAAAAAATAAAAAAGGATTGTAAGCTGACAAGTTCCTAGCAATCTGTGAGGTCAACCAAGGGTTGCCTCACCTAAAAGAAGGAAAAAAAGAAAAAAAAGACAAAAAAGAAAAAAAGAAGAGATTTGCTATAGCAAAATAGTAATGAAAATCCAGCATACATAGGGACAAACTGAGACAACAGTAACAGAAAAGGGAAAGATTCAAAGATCCAAATTCACAAAGGAAAATGGGAATAAGGCACAAATAGAAGAAAATGAACTACTATATGTATGTAATTATCCTCTACATATTTGTAATGGTAACCACATGCTGAAGATTCAAAATTGAAGAATATTACATAAAACAAGAAGGACCAGAGGGAAAACCCATAAAAGCCAACCAAAATAAAGAAAGCAGAAACACAAGGACAAGGAAGCAATGGAAACACCGAGCTACCAGAAAGCAAAAGATAAAAGGACTATAAGAAGACCTCATATTTCAATAATCACCCAAAAGGTAAGTGGAGTGAATGCACCAATAAAAAGGCACAGTTTTAGATTGGACATATCACGTTTCCAAACACAAATAAAAACTCAAAGTGAAAGAGTGGAAAATGATATTTCAAGCAAATAGCATTGAGAGAAAACTAGGAGTAGCGGTACTAATATTGGATGAAATAGACTTCAAAATAAAAAAAAAAGATAAAGAAAGATACTGAGGGATACTTCATAATGATGAAAAGAATCATATACGAAGAAGAAGTAACACTTATTAATATTTACACTTCCAATCGGAGATCCCTGAAATATATAAAGCAATTGCTAACAGAACTAAAGGGAGAAACAGACCAATCACTATCGCAGTAAGGGACCCAAATACCCCACTGCTGGACATGGACAGATCATCCAAACAGAAAATCAATAAGTAAATAACATCCTTAAATGACATATTAGACCAATCAGATATAATTGTCGTTTATAAAGCCTGTCATCCCCAAACAACTGCTTATACATTTTTTTCTCAAGTGCACATGGAATATTCTCAAGGACTCACCACATACTAGGACACAGAGATAGCCTCAACAAATATAAGAAGGTCGAAATCATACCAACCATATTCTCTGATCATAATGCTTTGAAGCTAGAGATCAAGTGTAAAAAGAAAATGGAAATAACCACAAATACATGGAAATTAAACAGAATGCTACTGCAGAATAATTGGTTCAGAGAAGAAATAAAATGAGAGATCAAGAGATACACAGAAACGATTTATGATCAAAACACTTAACAAAATTGGAATAGAAGAAAAGTACCTTAATATAATAAAGGCCATATATGACAAACCCTCAGCCAACATTATATTTAATGGTGAAAAACTAAAAATCTTCCCTCTAAGATCAGGAACAAGGCAAGGCTGTCCACTATCGCCACTCTTATTCAATATAACACTGGAAGTCCTAGCAAGTGCAATCAGGCAAGAGAAATATATAGAAGGCATCTGAATAGGAATTAAAGAATTCAAACTGTCGCTACTTGCAGATGACATAATTGTCTATATAGAAAACCCTACAGACTCCACAAGAACACTACTAAAAACATAAGCAAAAAAGTAAAGTTTCTGGATACAAAATCAACGTTCAAAAATTTATAGCGTTCCTATACTCTAATAATAAAGTGTCATAGCGTTCCTATACTCTAATAATAAAGTGTCATAGCGTTCCTATACTCTAATAATAAAGTGTCATAGCGTTCCTATACTCTAATAATAAAGTGTCATAGCGTTCCTATACTCTAATAATAAAGTGTCATAGCGTTCCTATACTCTAATAATAAAGTGTCATAGCGTTCCTATACTCTAATAATAAAGTGTCATAGCGTTCCTATACTCTAATAATAAAGTGTCATAGCGTTCCTATACTCTAATAATAAAGTGTCATAGCGTTCCTATACTCTAATAATAAAGTGTCATAGCGTTCCTATACTCTAATAATAAAGTGTCATAGCGTTCCTATACTCTAATAATAAAGTGTCATAGCGTTCCTATACTCTAATAATAAAGTGTCATAGCGTTCCTATACTCTAATAATAAAGTGTCATAGCGTTCCTATACTCTAATAATAAAGTGTCATAGCGTTCCTATACTCTAATAATAAAGTGTCATAGCGTTCCTATACTCTAATAATAAAGTGTCATAGCGTTCCTATACTCTAATAATAAAGTGTCATAGCGTTCCTATACTCTAATAATAAAGTGTCATAGCGTTCCTATACTCTAATAATAAAGTGTCATAGCGTTCCTATACTCTAATAATAAAGTGTCATAGCGTTCCTATACTCTAATAATAAAGTGTCATAGCGTTCCTATACTCTAATAATAAAGTGTCATAGCGTTCCTATACTCTAATAATAAAGTGTCATAGCGTTCCTATACTCTAATAATAAAGTGTCATAGCGTTCCTATACTCTAATAATAAAGTGTCATAGCGTTCCTATACTCTAATAATAAAGTGTCAGAAAAAAAAAAGTGGAAAAATAATTCCCTTTGTTATGGCAACAAAAATAATTAAATACCTAGGAATAAATATAACGAAATATGCAAAGGACCAATATAAGGAAAACAATAAGACCCTATTAAAAGAAATCAAAGAAGATACAAAGAAATGGAAAGGTATTCCGTGTTCTTGGAATGGAAGAATCAAGATAGTGGACATGACTTTATTACCTAAAGCATTATACAGATTTAATGTAATTCCCATCAAAATCCCATCGGCATTTTTTAAAGAATTAGAACAAAAACTCCTCTTATTTTATGGAAAAACAAAAGACCCTGAATCACCAAAGCCATCCTGAGAAAAAAGAACAAGTCTGGAGGCATCACTCTACCCAATTTCAAATTATACTACAAAGTGACAATAATCAATATAGCATGGTATTGGCAGAAAAATAGACACACGGACCAGTGGAACGGAATTGAGAGTCCAGACATAAACCCATATTTATATGGGCAAATAGTTTTCAACAAAAAAGCCAAAAACATACAGTGGAGAAAGGAATGCTTCTTCAATAAATGGTGCTGGGAAAACTGGAAAGCCACCTGCAAAAGAATGAAACTAGACTGTTGTCTCTCACCACATATCAAAATTAACTCAAAATGCATTAAGAAACTTAATATAAGACCTGAAACAATAAGTCACATAGAAGTAAACTTAGAAACTTAACTCAAGGATCTTAGACTTAAAGTGGATTTTATGAATTTGACCTCAATGACAAGGGAAGTAAAAGCAAAAATTGATAAATGGGACTACATCAAGCTAAAAACCTTATGCACAGCAAAAGAAACCATCAACAACGTAAGAGACAAACATCCGAATAGAAAAATATATTTGCAAGCAACGCCTCCGATAAGGGCCTAATATCCAAAATACACAAAGAACTCATATTACTCAATAACAACAACAACAAAACAAATGATCCAATCAAAAAATGAGCAGAGGACTTGAACAGACAATTCTCCCTAGAGAAACATACAAATAGCCAACAAATATTTGAAAAAATACTCAACATCACTAGCTATTAGGGAAATGCAAATCAAAACCACAGTAGATCAAATCTCACACTTGTTAGAATAGCTATAATCAACAGGACAAGTAATAACAAATTTTGGAGAGCATGCGGAGAAAAAAGAACCTTCATATACTGCTGATGGGACTGCAAATTGGTACAGCCACTATGGAAAACAGTATGAAGTTTACCCCAAACACTAAGGATTGATCTAACATATGATCCAACAATCCCTTTACTGGGTATTTATCCCAAAGACTTGAAAACCCATATCTCAAAAGATATTTGCACACCAATGTTCATAGCAGCATTATTCACAGTGTCCAGGACATGGAAGCAACCGAAGTGTCCTATGATAGATGACTGGATACAGAAGCTGTGATACATATATACTTCAGCCATAAGAAGAGATGAAATACTGCCATTTGCAACAACATGGATGGGCCTCGAGATAATCATGCTAAGTGAAATAAGCCACACATAAAATGTTGAATATCACAAGATATTACTTATATGTGGGAAATAAACCTAAAAGCATCAAATGAACAGGACAAACAAACAGAGACTCATAGACATGGACAATAGACTAGTGGTTACCAGAGGGTAGGGTGGAGTGGGTAGGGGGGAGGCTGATGGGGTAAAAGGGGTCAAATATGTGGTGATAGAAAGAATTCTAACTGTGGGAGGTGAACACACAATGTAAATATATATATACTTTACCATTAAAATGTTCAGCTGAAATTTTCCGGATTTTATTAGCCAATGTCAACATAAAAAGTAAATTAATTATTAAAAAAATAAATTAGGAGTGTTGAGCAGTAACATATAATAAAAAATGTTGCTAAAACAAGCAAAGATGATCCCAAGCAAACAGTATTCAGAGTGTTCTAGCCCACAGATAAAATATTTTGTCCCTGTGTCAAATACATCCTCATGACTGGAGTACAAATAAATAGAAAGCCTAGTAACCAATAAGTTCAGACTCACCAATTAAATTTTGGATAATATTTAGGTATTCCATATAGTATGACTATAAGGAGAATAAAATTGTGAGAGAAGTAGAGTGCTGTCCTACTTGGCAGTTCTCTTAGTTAATATCAAATTGCTGTAAAATATTAAGTTGGGAGTAATTAATATGAGTTTGTTCTATTGAAAATTCTGATTTTTATGTTTTCAAAGGCTAAAAGTCCTCTATTATTGCCTATCTGTGCAGCTCTCTGCCTTTCCTGTTCATTGCTATTCAGTTTCCTATGGAAACTTCTATAAGCCAATTATTCATCGGGGCTCTGTTCACATATTTTTCTTCACTCACAGGATTTGATTCATCTTCTTTTTCCATTTTGTTTGTCATTTATTTTGTCATATAGATTTTTCTTTCCCAGGCTTCCTGTGAAATGTAATATATTGCCATCTTTCCCCATATCAAACCATTGCTAAAAACACATGATATAAAAAAGTGTTGTTGTTACTAGAAACTAAAGAGATTTAGAGAGTAAGATGAATTCTTAGTAGGTTTGTTTTCTATCTTCTTCGTATCACCTGGCCCTCACTATTTAATGAAATGCAGAGAGATAAGATCTGCTCTCTCCTAATGCCCTTATGGATTCTCACTTGCTCATAATCTCAAGAAATAACATCTTCCCTGACTCCCCTTTAAATATATTTTTTTACCTCAATTGTGTTACTATAGTTAAGTGTCACCACACAGTGTGTAGCAGATTATAGAGAGCAAGTATGTATGTATTGTAGTTAGGCTTCCTAGGTTCAAGTTCAGACTAATCTTGGATCCTGGGAAAGTTACTTGGCCTTTTGTGTCTATTTCCTCACCTTAAAACAAGATTGTTAATACTATCTACCTCATAGAGGATTAAATAAGATAAAACGTATATAGCACTTGAAAGACTTGTCACCTATAAAGTGCTCAAATGATAGCTAATACCGTATTTTTCTACACCTATTCTATGCCAATTCTTCTCATATTAGACAAACAGCATCCATGTATAAGTTACACTCCCAGGAAGCAATCAGATTTTGATAATGGCTTCTTCTTTTCAAATGGCAAGTAAGTAAAGCACTCTTATCATTTGTAATTTCCCAGTGAGTAACATTGGTAATGGTAGCTTATATAGACGGCAGCATAGAAAAAGCATTTGAGATCTGGGATTAACTTATATCTGTTTGTTTACCTTACATCTAAATGTAAATATTTTGGAAACTTTAGGCTAAGCATAGTTACTAGCAAATGGGAACATGAAGCACAACTGATTGTAATATTCCAGGTCTCAAATATCTTATCCTAAATTCCTAGAGACCATTAGTGTTTCATAGCCACATGGAACATGTCTACCTCATCCTTACCCAAAGTATCATCCATTAGGTCTCCCATTGCATTTTGGTTTCTGAAAGGATCACCTTTGTTCTTGGCAGAGTTATAAAACAGAAATGGTTAACACAAACTCAAGGAATAATCTATTGTTTTCTGGTTCAGGTTACAAGCTATTCCAACTTCCACTTGTTCTCATAGAAGTTGCTTTTCCTTATGTGTTCAAGGGAATAATGTCCTGAAAACTATTGTTACTATTTCACTCTCACAAAAACAAAACATAATCATCATTATTTTCAACAACAATAGCAAAATAATAACCTAAAGTAACAACATAGTTTTAATCTGAGAGTTTAACTGACTTGCTCAAAGCCACACAACTTCGTGACAAAGCTAGAAATTGAATCTTTAATTCTTCATTTTAGAAGATCATGCTGAATTTTAATACAGAACTAGAGGTATCCTTAAAATTGAGAAAAGAAACGAAAATTTTCTCTAAATAGTTCCGGCACTTAATAGATTCTCTTATTGTAGAAATAGAACAATCAGTATGGGCAACATAATTAGATGAGACTGAAAAATTCTGCTGATACAGGTATCACTTCACAAGTAGAAAAAAAGTATTATTTTCAGCCTGACACGAGATGCTTTGAATTCTCAAATCCTGAGTCACATCTGATTCAACTGAAGACCAAGCCAAGGTCTTTGTTTTCCTAAGAAAATGATGTCATCTGGAAGCTTCCCATAAAATTCTACAGATTCTGAATGGCCAGTTTCCTTAATATAGAGAAAAGAGGAGTACTGACACAGAATATCAAATTAATTGGACCTTTATTTCATTTCAGATCTCTAAGTCATTTCTGATAAAGGAGTCTTTAAGCTCTAAAGTAGAACAAATCAGTATCACAAGCACAAGAAAAATCTATCCACCAAAACTAGCTCTTTGGAAAATGTAGCCTCCATAACCTTACCAGCATTCAGGGGAGTAATTTCTTACCACTTGCATTATCAGCTATATCCCTTTTATTAGAGAATCTGTCACAAATGCAGTCTTGTAGAACGCTTGTGATTTTAATCTCCCTGGTAGTTGGAAAAGGAGCATAAATGGTTTTTTGATTGATGGCAGAAATGTTTGCTAAAGGTCATTACAGCTTTGGTTCTCATCTTCTGAAACAAATTAACATTTGGTGAAGAAAACTCCAAGTTTTCAATATTATTTCTGTAACACCAAGGTAGTCTCAAATAATAAACATGCTCTGAAATAATTACTTTTTTATAGTTGCTGGAAAAATGCATGAATGTCAAGTAACCTTATTCTCTAAAAAAACATTCAAACTCCCAGTCAACATTTAAATATATTTTGGTACGCATATATGAAATGTATACTAGATAAACTACAGGATATGGTTATATGAGCACTAAATGCATTCCTATAGTTGAGCATATTTCTGAAGTATCCCTCATAAAAACAAATAGAAGAAAACGTCTGGGGTGCCCAAGGGCATCAAGACAGATATGAAAACTGTATCAGTACAAAACACATAATAGTACATGAAAAAAATGCTATGCTTGTGTAAGCTGAACATTATTCAGAGAGAGATTTTCTGTTATTAATTTTATTTTCTTGTTGCTTTGAAATAAAAAAAAAATGTAAGATGATTAGAGAATGAGCAGAAATACTCCACAAATATTTTAAACCCTAGCTCTGACACACACACAAGGCTTGGTGAAATTGTGAAGGCTATAAGATGTGGGCAGATATTATTTTCTGATATTTATCTACAACTTGTGGTCTGCTGTAGCAGGTCCATTCAGTCCTGAGAAAAATCTCTCATAAACCTTCCACATGTTACTTGTTGGGATTAGTTTAACATGTAAAAGAGAAAGGGAAAAGGAGTAGAGAAATGGGAAGGTATTAAGAATGAGGAGTGGTGACGAGGGAACTACAATTCAAAGGCAATCGGAGCTTATTCCTCTTTTAGTCTCACCAGTATCAGCAATACTTTCTCTGGGTATGTCAGACCTTCTTTGATGCCAAGAAACTTGGCATATTTAATTAAGGTCATTAACATAATCATCATGAATTTTTAGACACATGAAGTATGTTCTTCATAAGTCCTAGATTTTTATTCTTGCGAAACTTTAAAAATCAACTACTTCTACACATTTTCCATTCTAGTTGATTGGTTTGTTCAGGGTTTTTCTCTTTCACTCAAGTTTTGATTCGGTTTACTTTCAATAGTTAATTCTACTTTTCTTGAACTCGACTCCTCAGTCTTCATCTGTTTCTTAAAAGATGGATGCATTTAATACTCGTCTTCTTCTGGAGTTTCAAGAAGATAAATAAGTCTTATGTGCTGATTTGAATACTACCACCTTCTATATCATTCTTGGAAGTTTTCTTACTGTCTCTCATGCTAATTTTGATGTCTAAAATTACAATAGTAGAGCACCTTGTGGACTTTCACAAAATTGTATATGCATGAAAAATAAGATATACATAAGCCTTTCTGGAATTCTATTTACTCTAAATATTGTTGTTTTGTTGATAATTTTAAGAATCCAATGCAGTAACTATCTTCCACACCATTCTTTTAAATAATTGTTACTGAACTCAAGGGGTCCATTTTGCCTGCATTTGTCAAAGACAAAAAGAGTCACGGACAGGATTTTGCAGCAAAGAAAGTAAAGGTTTATTTAGGGAAGTAGCATTAAGCCTGGAGATACAGGTGAGTTATTACTCAAAGTCCTGGATCCACAATGGCCTCTGGGAGATAAGTTATATAGGGGAAAACTCATTAATAGTTGAGAAAGTTGGGGTCGTGGGCTCTACTAATTGGTTGGGGGCTAGGGTAGGAGGCAGTTGATCATTGCATCAGGTCCTAATGTCAGTCATGGCAACATTCTGTCTGGTTTCAAGAGGATGCTGATAGGGTCGTTCTGCCTTCATGGGTATGGAGCTGCAAAATGTTATCTTTAGTCTGACCAAAACCCCGTTTCTGTGGTCAACAGAATTAAAGATTTGTTCCTAAGACTGTTTGATGCTGACCTAAGGGCTTATTTATTAAGGGAGTGGTCATGCACTATGCAGAAGAGCAAGGAAAGGAAAGAATCGAATGCAAGGTCGGTGTAAATCAAGGAGAAAGGGAAGAGAAAAAGTCATTTTAAAGAAGTGAAGATTAACACAGATACATAATTAGATCCATTTTATTTAATTTATTAAATTATGTTCATCAATTGCAAAGAAAAAGAATTTGACAAATCAGTTTTACTCATTCTGAATAGCCTATGAAGTGATGTTCATGGAAGAAACTGTGAATGAGAAAATATCAGAATATTTTCTTTTTCTTTTCCTTTTTCTTCTTTTTTACAATTCAATAATGAGTTTTTTTTCAATTATAGTTGACATAAAATAATATATTAGTTTCAGGAATACAGCATAGTGATTAGAGATCTATATGACTCACAAAGTGATCACCCCACTAAATCTAGTACTCTTCTTCCCCCTTATATATTTATTACAACATTGTTCATTATTTTCCTTATGCTATACTTTATATCTCCATGTCTATTTTGTAACCATCCATTTGTACTTCGTAATAACTTTGCCCTTATTGACCGTCCCCACCAACCCTCCTCCCATCTAGCAGCCCTCAAAATATGTTCTGTAGCTGAGGTTGTTTCTGTTGTTGTCTATTTCGTTCATTAGTTTCCACATGTATGTGAAATCATATGGTATTTGTCTTTATCTGATTTACTTCATTCGGTGCAAACAGTAGGTCCATCAAGGCAATATCTTTTTTCATTCTCTTCCTCTTAGTCTCTGTGTGTCTTTTGATCTGAAGTGAGTCTCTCATAGGCAGAATATGTACAGCTCTTGTTTACTTCTCCATTCAGCCACTCTATCTTTTGCTTATTTTTTTGTTTGTTTTCAATTTCATTTAATTCTGCTCTAATTTGGATTATGTGTTTACTTCTGCTGATTTTAGGCTTCATCTGTTCTTCATTATCTAGTTTTTTTTTTCTTTTTTTCTGGCTTTATTGATATATAATAGACAATTAGTTGTTTGAATTAACATTGTACAATTCAATGAGGTTTTTTTTTCAATTATAATTGGCATACAATAATATATATTTTTCTCAAATAATGTGGTATTTTGGTTGGAGAACTTAATTCTTTTTCATTTGAGGTACTTGTTGATAAGAATGTAGTTATAGCCATTCCTGTTTTCAATACATGTTTTTTCTCTAAAAAAAAGTCCGTCCAACATTTCCTATTATACTGGCTTGGTTGTGATAAATTCCTTTACCTTATTTTTGTTTGGGAAGTTCTTTATCTGTCCTCTGACTCTAAATGATAACTTTACTGGATAAAGTATTCTCGGTTGTAGATCTTGGGTTTTCATCACATTGAAAATTTTGTGCCAAGCTCTTCTGTACTGCAGTTTCTTTTGAGAACTCAGCTGCCAGTCCTATCGGTGCTCCCTTGTAGGAAACTAAATGTTTTTCTCTTTCTGCTGTTATGATTCTTTCTTTGTATTTAACCTTTGGCATTTTAATTATGATGCAGGTTAGTTTGGGGCTCTTCAGGTTCATCTTTTTGGGGACTCTCTGAGCTTCGTGGGGTTTTATATCTATTTCCTTCACCAGATGAGAGAAATTTTCCATCATTATTTCTTCAAATAGCTCTTCAACTTCTTGTTTTCCTTCAGGTCCTCCTATGACATGAATACTTTTACATTTAATTTTTTCCCATAGGCTCTTTATATTATTATCTTGGCATTCTTTTTCTTACCTTTCTGATTGCATGTCCTTGGCTTTGTCATCCTCTATATCAGTGTTTTTTTCCTCATTTTTATTTAATCTGTTGATTCCCTCTAATATACTCTTCATCTCAGAGATTGTGTTCTTCATTTCTGACTGGTTTCCTTCTATAATTTCCATTTTCATTTTTATGCTTTTTATCTCTTTGGTAAAGTTCTCACTGAGTTCATCTAATTTTCCACAAGTTCACTGAGCATCTTTATAACCAGCGTTTTCAACTCTGCATCTGTTAGACTGCTTGACTCCATTATTCCTCGATCTCTCATATGGTTTCTGCTTCTTCGTCTTCCCATTTTGGCTGTTTTTCTGTGTCTCTCTATATATACAAAGCAAAACTCTTAAGTCTTCCAGTCTTATTAGCACAGCTTTGCAGTAAGTGTCCAGTGGCACAGTACTGAGAAAGATTCAGCTGCAGGCCAAGTTTAGCCCCACATTCTGCCCCTTTCGGGTCACTTGTTGAGATTCAGCAAATGATTCACACATGCTGTGTTTATAGTTGCATTAAGAGGCCAGGCCAGAAACCAAGGCCAGCTGCCACCAGTGTGGGTCTTGAGCCTGCTCAGAATGCAGCACTGGACTTGCCAAGGACACAACTGGATGTGGCTTGGGTAGGGCTGCAAATTGGGGGAGGCAAAATTTCAGGGAATCCTCTAGGTGGAGTGACATCTGTTATATGGTTTGATGACCTCTCAGCTGTGATGGCACACTGGGACAGGGGAGGGCTCAACAGAGGAACAATGATTACCACCAGCCTGGGAGAAAGCTTCACCTCTGGCCTTTGCCCCAACAACTCAGTGTTTCTCTGTCAGTCCCCAGTGCACCCCAAGTGACTGACCTGGCGCTGGTGCTCAGAGTGACTGAGTCGCACAAAAGTCTGGTTGCGGACATGGCCCTTTTAAGAGACATCTGCAGCTGCCGCAGCCTCTGTCCCACTCAGCCCCTTGGGACTGGGCAGCCTTGTGTCGTTGACGCCTCCTACCTCCTACAGTTGCAGGGTGATTTCTTATTTCTCTCCCTTCTTATAGAACTTCTGTTCATCTAGACTGCAGGCAACTGTGCTTGCCATTTGCTCTGTTTCCATCACAACTTTGCTTAGAAGAGAGGATGAATAAAGCTTCTATCATCTATGCCATTTTTTCTAGGGCTGCATAAGAATATTTGCAATACAGGATCATCCTAAGCGTTCTTATTTTCTGTAACCAGAAAATTCTGTACTCTAAGTAAGCCACTATGAAATGGCCGTTAAATACTCTGTAATCTTTGAAACAGCCGATCCTAAATCCCTACCTGATCTTTCCTTATTGAATAAAACAGTCCTTCTTACCCATATTTACATACACAAAACATAAAAAACATCCTTAAAATGATAAACTGACTTCAAATTTCTTGGTTTTGTTTGTTTGTTTGTTTGTTTGTTTGTTTTTGTTTTCCAAAGGGTAAGGTACGGAGCCAGAGGGCTAGAAGGGTTGTGCTAGGTGGAATAAATATTGTGTGTATGTGTGTGTGTGTGTGTGTGTGTGTGGTGGTGCAAGCAACACCAGACTTTATTTTTTTTTATTTTTATTTTTTTTAAAATAAGTTTGTTAGGGTTACATTGGTTAATATAATTATATAATTTTCAGGTATACATTGTAATTTGACATCTGTATATGCTATTGTGTGTTTACGCCCAAAATCTAGTTTCCTTCAGCTACCATATATTCGATCTTCTTTACTTATTTCACCTTCCCTCTACCCCCTATATTTGACCCCTTTTACCCCGACAACCTCCCTCCTCCTCTCCCAACTCCTACCCTCTGGTAACCAATGATCTATAGTCCATGTCCATGAGTATCTGTTAGTTTGTCCTGTTCATTTGCTGCTTTTAGTTTTATTTCCAAAATGTAAGTAATATCTTATGATTGTCAACTTTTTCTATCTGGCTTATTTCACTTAGCATGATTATCTCATGGTCCATAGATGTTGTCGCAAATGGCAGTATTCACCTCTTCTTATGGCGGAGGAATATTCCATCGTATATATGTACCACATCTTCTTTTTCCAATGATCTATTGTCCTGGCCACTGTGAATAGTGCTGCTATGAACATTGGTGTGCAAACATCTTTTCGGATATGGGTTTTCAAGTCTTTGGGATAAGTACCCAGTAGAGGGTTTGCTGGATCATACGGTAGATCAATTCTTAGTTTTTTGATGAAACTCCATACTGTTTTCCATAGTGGCTGTAACAATTTGCAGTCCCACCAGCAGTGTATAAGAATTTGTTTTTCTCCACATCCTCTCCAACATTTGTTATTGCATGTCCTGTTGATTATAGAGATTCTAACAGGTGTGAGATTGTATCTCATTGTGGTTTGATTTGCATTTCCCCAATAGCTAGCAATGTTGAGTATCTTTTCAAATATTTGTTGGCCATTTGTATGGCCTCTAGGGAAAAGTGTCTATTCAGGTCCTCTGCCCCTTTTTTGTTTGATCATTTGTTTTTTTTTGTTGTTGTTGTTATTGAGTTGTTTGAGTTCTTTGTATATTTTTGATATTAGGCCCTTATCAGAGGTGTTGCTTGCAAATATATATTTTCCATCTTTCTATTTCTTTGTATCTTCTTCAATTTCTTTTAATAGAGTCTTGTAGTTTTATATATAGGTCCTTCACATGTTTCATTAGATTTATTCCTTAAGTATTTTATTCTTTTTTTTTTTTGCACTTGTAAAATGAATTATTTTTTCCACTTCTTTTTCTGACACTTCATTATTAGAATATAGGAACGCTATGAATTTTTGAACGTTGATTTTTTTGTCCAGAAATTTTACTGTATTTCCTTATTCTTTCTAGGAGTATTCTTCTGGAATATTTAGGGTTCTCTATATAGAGAATCATGTCATCTGCAAATAGTGACAATTTGACTTCTTTGTTTCCTATTTGAATGCTTTTTATATCTTTCTCTTGCCTGATCACACTCGCTAGGACTTCCAAAGTTATATTGAATAACAGTAGCAATAGTGGACAGTCTTGCCCTGTTCCTGTTCTTGGAGGGAAGGTTTTTAGTTTTTCACCATTATGGCTGAAGGTTTGTCATATATGGCCTTTATTATGTTAAGGTACTTTCCTTCTATACCAATTTTGTTAAGTGTTTTGATCATAAATGGATGCTGTATCTTGCCAAAGGCTTTTTCTGCATCTACTGATATGATCATATGAATCTTATTTTTAATTTGTTTATACGGTGTATCACATTAATCGGTTTGCATATGTCGAACCATCTCTGTGCTCCTGGGATAAAGTCCACTTGATCGTAGTGTATAATTTTTTTAATATGTTGCTCTATTCAGTTCGCTATTATCTTATTTAAAATTTTTGCATCTGTGCTCATGAGCTATCGGTCTGAAGTTTTCTTTTTGTGTGTGTGTTTTTTTTTTTGTTTGTTTGTTTGTTTGTTTTTTTACCAGGTTTAGGTAGCAGAGTAATATTAGCCTCAAAAAATTATTTAGGAAGTATTGCCTCCTCTTTGATTTTTTGGAAGAGATTAAGGAAATAAGTATTAAACCATATTTGAATGTTTGCTAGAATTCATTAGTGAAGCTATCTGGTCCTGTTCATTACTTTTTGAGAGGTTATTGATAGTTGTTTCAATTTCCAAACTGTTGATCGGTCAATTTAGATTTTCCAGTTCTTCTTGAATCAGTTTAGGAAGGTTGTAATTTTCTAACTACTGATTCATTTCTTCTGGGTTATTAATTTTGATGTTACATATATTTTAATAGTATTCTTGTATGATTTTTTGTATTTATGTAACGTCAATTGTAATTTCCCCTCTCTCATCCCTGATTTTGTTTAATTGTGTCCTTTCTCTTTTTCTTTAGTGTGTCTAGCCAGGAGATTGTCAGTTTTATTAACCTTCTCATATAACCAGCTTTCTGTTGCATTTATTTTTTTCTATTTTTTTGTTTTTAATTTTATTTATTTCTTTTCTAAATTTGATTATTTCTTTCCTTCTGCTAACTTTAGGCTTCATTTGTTCTTCCTTTTCTAGTTTCTTAAGAGGAATGTTAGGTTGTTTATTTGAGCTTGTTCTTGTTTTTGGACATAGGCCTATAACAATATGAACTTTCCTGTTATGACCGCTTTTGCCATTTCCCCAAATTTTGATATGTTGTACTATCATTGTCATTCATTCCTATATATTTCTTGAGCTCTCTTTTCATTTCTTCTCTGACCCAGTTATTCTTCGGTAGCATTTTATTTAATCTCCATGTATCTGTGATTCTTCCTGATTTCTTTTTGCAGTTGATCTCTAGTTTCAAAGCATTATGATCAGAGAATATGATTGGTATTATTTTAACTCCTTTGTATGGTTGAGGCTATCCCTGTGTCCCATTATGTGGTCTATTCTTGAGAATGTTCTACGTGTACTAGAAAATAATGTATAAGTAACTGTTTGGGGATTAAAATCTCTGTAAATGTCAATTATGTCAAAAATGTCAATTATTTTTATTGGTGAGGTCAGTTCATTTACATTTAGGGTGATTATTGAAATATGAAGTCTTCTTATAGTCATTTTATCTTTTACTTTCTGTTAACTCAGTGTTTCCATTACTTCCTATTCTTTGTGTCTTTTCTTTTTGTATTTTTATTTTCTTTTGTGGATTTTCTCTCTAATCCTTCTTGTTTTACATTATATACTTCATTTCTGAATCTTTGGCATGTGGTTACCATTACGAATATGAAAAGGGTAGTTATATATAAACAGTCGTCCCTTTTCTTCTTCATGAGCCTTATCTCCATTCCCCTTTGGGAATTTGGATCATTGAATCCTTCACTTTTCAGTCATTGTTGTCTCAATTTGTCTCTATGTATGCTGAACGTTTATTACTATCATGCTATAACAATTATCTTCTCATTATTTAAGCTTATAATGCCCTGTTTTAAGTAAGGGTTGCATTTCTCTGCTTCTATCTGCCTGATAGTCACCTTACTCCTAATTATGTATTTTTCTTTTTTGTCATTTTGTTTTAGGTGAGCTGACCCCTTTTTAGTATGATAATATATATATATACACATATATATATATATAATTACAACAAACAACTATATATATATGTATATTTATAGTCGTTTGTTTTCTTCTGCATGTGCCTCATCTCCATTCCTCTTTTGTGAATTTGGATCTTTGAGTCCTCCACTTTTCTGTCATTGTTGTCTCAATTTGTCCCTATGTACGCTGAATGTTCATTACTATCTTGCTATAGCAACTCTCTTTTTATTGTTTAAGCTCATAATGATTGGTTCTTAGTATAAGTTGCTCTTCTCTGTTTCTATCTGCCTGCTATTTGCCTTACTCTTAATTTTGGATTTTTTTGTCATTTTGTTTTAGGTGAGCAGACTCCTTTCAGTATTTCCTGTAATGCAGGCCTCATAGTAGAGAATTCCCTCAATTTTTGTATGTCTGGAGAGGTCTTTATTTCTCTAAATAAAGGAGAGCTTACATCTAAAGGAGAGCTTAGCTGGATACATTATTCTTGGCTGGTATTTCCTTTTATTTTACAGTTTGAATATTGGATACCACTCCTAACTGATTTTTAAGGTTTGTGCTGAGAAGACAACAATACTCTAATCAGTTTTCTTTTATAGATTACCATCATCTTTTCCCTGGCTGCCCTGAGAATTCTGTCTTTGTCATTGATTTTTGATAATTTTTAAAAAATGTATCTTTGAGAAGTCCTGTCGACTTCTTGAATTCCATGCTCTATCTCATTCCTCAGTTTTAAGAAATTCTTGTCAACTATTTGTCTGAAAATGCTTTCTAATCCCTGCTCTTTTCGAGAATGCCCATTATTCTTATGTTTCCTCTCTTGACAGTATCAGCTAGTTCTTGTATTTCTTTTTCATTCTTTTTTATTCTTTGATTTCTCTCATCTTCTTTTGATTTATTTCTAGATTTCTGTCTTCGAAGTCACTGATCCCTTTCTCCATTTAGGCAACTCTATTTCCCATGCTATTTCATTTTTCACTTATTTCAGGGTATTCTTCATCTCCAGAAGATTTATTCTGATATTTTTTAGGGTTTCTATCTCCTTGCTAAAGAACTCATTTTTCTCATATAGTTGTCTTTTCAACTTCTGAAATTGTTGATATGAATTGTTTTGTAGCTCATTGAGTTTTCTCAGAAATACCATCCTGAATTCTCTGTCATTTAAGTTGCATATTTCTATGTTTTTAATCTTATTTTCTCTTTTTTTTTTCTGAGCTGCCTTGTCACTTTGGTTGTTCATGGTGTTTAATGAACAATTTCTTTGCCTGGGCATTAATGGAAGTGTATTCTGCTTTTTTTTCCAGAAAGAAAATTTATTATGTAAAGGTGTCTCTTTAGCCTGTTGCAAAGAAGGCATTTTTCTTTTGGTTTCCAGTAAGTTGCTCGAAGACCCTTGGATCCATGCTTTATATAAATTCTTAATAATGCTTTTTTATTTCTCTAGATATTCAATCACTGTCGCTACCCTCAAGTTTAGTCCCCGTCAGTGTTAGCAACAGTTTTGGTAGCATTAGCTCAGAATCCTCTGGGCTCTGTGGTATTTGGTTTGGAGGATATGGGGGTATGGGCCCTCTGGGTTGGTGGATGGGGTCTGTGATTCAGACTCCTGTTTTGCAACTGTGGCTCGTAATGATCAACTGTTGTTTCTCTGCCATACCCACTTCTCTGCTTTCTGCTCTGATCTCTCGGCACTGCCACTGTGTGAAGCTCACAGCTCTTTCACTATAGGCTGTGCATAGAACCCGCTGCACCTTCTCTCCTTCCCCTCCTAATGCAAGGAGCTCAGGTTGTGAGAGGTAGTTTCTTTATTTCTCTCAGTCTCCCACCTAACTCTCAGGTTTCTGACTTGTGGTACCTCTTATTCGCAGAATCCCGGCTCAGACGTGCTTGTGTGCAGTTCGGGAGTTTTTTGTTGAGTTTTAGACACTTCGCTTTTTTTGTTTGTTTCGAGAAGGGATCTGGGGCATCTCTTACTCCGCCATGTTTCTGATGTCCAAATTTCATTCTTTTGCATGTCGTTTTCAATTTTCCCTGCACCATTTATTGAAGAGGCTTTCTTTTTTTCCATTGTATATTTTGGCCTCATTTGTCAATATTATTTGCCCATATATATGTGGGTTTATCTCTGGATACTCAGTTGTGTTCTATTGTTCTTTGTGTCAGTTTTTCTGCCAATATGCTATTTTGATTATTGTCACTTTGTAGTATAACTGAAGTCAATCAGCATGATATCTCTGAACTTGTTCTTTTTTTCCTCAGGATTGCATAGCTATTAGGGGTCTTTTTTTGCTTCCATATACATCTGATGATTTTTTGTTCTATTTCTTTAAAAAAATGCCATTGGGATTATGGTGGGGATTGCATTAAATCTGTATATCACTTTGAGTAATGTGGCCATTTTAACTGTGATGAATCTTCCAACCCATGAGCACAGGATATCTTTCCTTTTCTGTTTTTTGTTTCTTTCCTTCAACTTTTTTTTAAAATAATGCCTTGTAGATTTCAGCGTATTGGTCCTTCACGTGCTTCATTAACTTTCTTAGGTATTGTATTCTTTTTGTTGTACTCGTAAGAGGAATTATTTATTTTATTTTTTTCTAATATTTTATTGTTAGTGTGTAAAAATGCAATGAATTTTTGTATGTTGATTTTGTATCCTGCAACTTTACTGTACTTGTTTATTACTCATAATAGTTTTTATTGGCATCTTTAGCTTTTTCCATATAGAAAAATCATGTCTTCTGCAAAAAGTTATGATTTCACTTCTTCATTACCAATTTGGATCTCTTTTATTGCTTTCTCTTGTCTCATTGCTCTCCCTAAGACTTCCAATACTATTTTGAATAAGAGTGGTGAGGGCAGGCATTCTTGTCTTGTTCTGGATCTGAGAGGGGAAGCATTGTTTTTCACCACTAAGTATGATATTCACTGAGGGTTTGTCTTATATGACCTTCGTCATGATGAGATACTTTCTTTCTATACCCACTTTGTTAAGTGTTTTAATCATAATGAATGCTGTATCTTGTCAAATGCTGTTTCTGCATCTATTGATGTGATCATGTGATTTTTATCCTTTTTTTTTTATATGGTGTTTCATATTGACCAATTTGGCTATGTTGAACCATCTTTGATCCCCTGGAATGAACTCCACTTGATCATGATCTTTTTAATGTTTTGTTGTATTTGGTATGCTAGTATTTTGTTTAAGATTTTTGTATCCGTATTCATTGGAAATATTGCTCTGTAGTTTCCTTTTTTCGTGTTATCCTTATCAGGTTTTGGTAGCAGAGTGATCTTGGCCTCGTAAAATGAATTAGGACATATTGCTTCTTTTTCTACTTTTTGAAAAAGTTTGAGAAGGACAGAAATAAAAACTTATTTGAATATTTGCAAGAATTTACTAGTACAACCATTTGGTCCTGTACTTTTACTTTTTGGAAGGATTTTGATATTTGTTTCAATTTTCATACTGTTGATTGGCCTATTTAGATTTTTCCAGTTCTATCTGATTCAGTCTAGGAAGGTTATATATTTCTAAGAGCTTGTCCATTTCTTTTAGGTGTATGAATTTGATGACATAATTTTTCAAAGAATTTTTGTATGATACTTCATATCTCTGTGGTATCTGTCTTGACTTCTCTTTTTCATTTTTGATTATCTTTATTTGTCTCTCTTTTCTTTTTTTTCCTTAGTGAGTCTAGCCCGGGGTTTGTCACTTTTATTGATCTTCTCAAAGGACCAGCCTTATGTTGTATTAATTTTTCCTATTGTCTTTTTATTCTCAATTTTATTTAATTCTGAGCTAATTTTTATTTTTTCCTTTCTGCTAACTTTGGGCTTCATTTGTTCTTCTTTATCTTGTTTTTTTATGATGTAATGTTAGGTTGTATATTTGAGATTTTTCTTGTTTCTTTAGATAGGCCTGTAATGATATGAACTTTCCTCATATTACTGGTTTTGTTGTATCCCAAAAGTTTTGATGTGTTTCACTTTCATTCTCATTTTTTATGTATCTTCTCATCTCTCCTTTTATTGCTACTTTGACTCAGTCATTCTTTAGTGGCATGTTGTTTATAATCTTCACATAATTATGTTTTTTCCCGCTTTTGTTTTGCAATCGACCTCTAGTTTTAAAGTACTGTGGTCAGAGAATATGCTTAGTATGTTTTCAGTCTTCTTAAATTTGTTGAAACTAGTTTTGTGACCCAACATAGGATCTATCCTGCATATTTATCTCCATTTTGCTTTGCAGATTCAGATCTTTATTCCCTTCCCTTTTCTGATTTTGTCGTCTCAAATTATCCCTGTTTATGGTGTAAGTTCATTTCTATGTGGCAGTACTATTTTCATTTCTAGGCTATCTGTTATCTCTTTCTAAAGTGTTTTCTTTTTTTTTTTCTAATCTTTAACCATTATGTAATATTAAGCTTATAATACCCTTTTCTTAGTAAAGGTTGCATTTTCTTATTTCTGCCTGCTCATTAGTCATCTTACTCATAGTTATGTATATTTTTTTTGTCCTTTTGTTTCGAGTTAAGTGCCCCCCTTCAGGATTTTCTGTAATGCAGGCCTCATGGTGGAAAAATTCCTCAGCTTTTGTATGTCTGAGAAGATCTTTATTTCTCCTTCATATCTAAAGGCGGACTTTGCTGGATATATTATTCTGGGCTAGTAATTACTTTCTTTCCGTGGTTTGAATATTTGGCTCAACTCCCTCCCAGTTTGTAAAGTTTGTGCTGAGAAGTTTGATGATAATCTAATGTGTTTTCCTTTATAGGTTACTGTCTTCTTTATTCTGGTTGCCTTAAAAAATTCTTTCTTTGTCATTAATTTTTGACAATTTTAATGTAATGCGTCTTGGAAAAAGCCTTTCTCATTTAAGATAATTAAGTGTTCTATTTACTTTTTGAATTCAAGGATCCAGTTCTTTTTGTAGGTTTGAGAATGTCTCATTGACTTTTTGAATATGCTCTCTGTTCCCTTCTCCCTCTCCTCCTTCTAGAATAACTACTATTCTTATATTGATTTTCATGATAGTGTCAGATAGTTCGTACAGAGTGCATTCATTTTTTTTACTCTCAAGTCCCTCTTTCCATCTGCATCACTTTCAGATTTCTGTCTTACATATCACTAATTTCTCAATTTTGTCAGTTGTTTTTCTAAGCTTGCTATTTCAATCTTCATCTATCTAATGAGTTCTTCATCTCTAGAAGTTCTATTTACTTCTTTCGTAGAGTTTCAATCTCATTGGTAAAGTATTCCTATTGTTTTTTTAATTAGTTTCTAAGATTTTTAAATAGTCAATCAGAATTTTCTTGAATCTCGTTTTGTTTTTTTTTTTTGCAGAAGTGAATCATAAATTCTTTGTTATTTAATTTGCATTTTACTATACATTTAATCTTCTTTTCTGGAGATTTTTCATTTTGTTTTTGAGTTGTCTTTTCATCTTTGTTTTTCACGGTGTTTGATGGACTATTTCTCCACCTAGAAATTAATAAGAATACACTCTGTTGTTATTTTTTAAAATTTATTATGTATTAATTTCTATTTAGTAAGTTAATAAGAAGACCAGTAGGTGATGTCTAAGATTTACTCACTGCCCAAGCTTCGTGGATCTCTGCTTTAAGGTTAAAAATGCAAAAGTGATGTCAGAAACATGGCAGAATGAGAGACGTCCACAGATCCTTCCCTTGAAACAACAATAAGATGAACATCTAAAACTCAACAAAAAACACCCAAACTGCACACCTGCAAGTCAGAGCATGAGATCTGCACATAAGAGCTACCACAGGTCAGAACTTCGAGAGTCCGGCAGGAGACTGGAAGAAACAAAGAAGCTGCCTCTACTAGATGGAGCTCCAGGCAGGAGGAAGAGGAAGGGAAGAGATGCAGTGGTTCCTCTGAACAGCCTTGACTGGGAGAGCTGTGAGCTCCACACAATAGCAGTGCCCCGGCATTTGGGCTACAAGCAGAGAAGTGGGGACTGAAGAGAAGTGGGAATGGCAGAGAAACGACAGTTGATTATTACCAGCCAGAGTTGCAAAACCACGAGGATGAGCTGCAGCCCTGATTCTCCAACCCAAAGGGCTCCTTCCCCCATATCCTCCAAAAATGAAAACCACAGAACCCCAGTGGAATCTGAGCAAATGCTACTGAAACTGACAGGGACTGAGACTGAGGATAGCGGGTGTAATTGAATATCTATTAAGGGAAAATAAAAGCATTATTAAGGCTTTATATAAAGTACAGATTCAAGAGGCTTCCAGCTACTAGAAACCAAAAGTAAAACGCCTTCTTTGCAACAGGCTAATGAGAGATCTTTATATGATAAAACTTTTCTCTGGAAAAAATAAAAAACAAACAAACAAACAAACAAACAAAACACACTTCCATTGATGCCCAGGCAAAGAAATAGTCCATTAAGCACCATGAACAAACAAGGTGACAAGGCATCTCAGAAAGAAAGAGAAAAATCTCCAGAAAATAAGCTTAAAGAAAGAGAAATATGCGACTTAAATGATAGAGAATTCAGGATGATATTTCTGAGAAAACTCAATGAGATCCAAAACAATACATTTCAACAATTTCAGGAATTGAAAAAACAACTAGATGGGCAGACTAGGTTCTTTAGTAAGGAGAAAGAAACACTCAAAGAGAAACAAACAGAACATCTGGAGATGAAGAATATCCTGAAAGAAGTGAAAAATTAAATAGCAAGTTTGAGAAATAGAGTTGGCCAAATGGAGGAAAGGATAAGTGACACTGAAGACAGAAATAAAGAAACAAATCAGAAAAAGAGAGAAACCAAAGAATGAAAAATAATGAAAGAGAAATACAAAAACTAACTGATACTATCAAGAGAAGGCGCATAAGAAAAATGGGCATTCTTGAAAAGGAGCAGAGATTAAAATGCATTTTCAGACATATAGTTCCCAAACCTAGGGAATGAGCTGGAGCATGGAATTCAGAAAGTCAACAGAATACCCAATTATTTCAACCCACAAAGGTCTTCACTAAGACACATTGTATTAAAATTATCAAAAATCGATGACAAAGGAAGAATTTTTAGGGTAGCTAGGGAAAAGAAGATGATAACCTAAAAGAAAACTCATTAGATTATTGTTGGACTTCTCAGCACAAACCTCACAGATTAGAAAAAAGTGGAATCCAATATTCAAACTATTAGATGAAAGAACTACCACCAAAAGTAATGTATCTAGCAGAGCTCTCCTTTAGATATGAGGAAAAATAATGATTTTTTTCTAGACATACAAAAATTGAGGGGATTCTCCACTATAAGGGCTGCATTACAGGAAATACTGAAAGGGTTCAGCTCATCTAAAACAAAATGATAAAGAAACATATATACATAACAGGGAGTAAGACAACTAGTAGGCAGATAGAAGCAGAGGAGTGGAACCCTTATTAAAAACAGGGCATTATCAGCTTAAACAATAAGAAGAGATGTGCTATAGCAATATAGCAATGAATGTTCAGCATATATAGGGACAAGTTGAGTCAACAATGACTGTAAAGGGGAGGATTCAGAGATACAAATTTCCAAAGAGGAATAGAGATAACGCACAGGCAGAAGAAAATGGACGTGTGTGTGTGTGTGTGTGTGTGTGTGTGTGTGTGTGTGTGTGTAAACAAACAGAAGTAGCAGTACTAATAATATCGGATGAAATAGACTTCAAAATAAAAAGGTAAAGAAAGATGCTGAAGGGCACTTCATAATGATAAAGAGAAACATACACCACGAAGACATAATATTTATATTCATGCTCCCAATCAGGAAGCCCCAAAATATAGAAAGCAACTACTAACAGAACTAAAGGGAGAAACAGACCAAAACACTATCGTAGTAGGGGATCTAAATACCTCATTGTCAGATATGGACAAATCAGACAAACAGAAAATCAATAAGGAAATAACATCCTTAAATGACACATTAGAGAAAGTGGACATAATGACATTTACAGAGCCTTTCATTCCAAAAAACTGCTTATGCATTCTTCTCTACAGCACATGGGACCTTCTCAAGGATTGACCACATACTGGGACACAGAAATGGCTTCAACAAATATAAGAGGGTTAAAATTATACTAACCGTATTCTCTGATCACAATGCTTTGAAGCTAGAGATCAACTGTAAAAAGAAAGCAGGAAAAAACCACAAATACATGGAGATTAAATAATATACTACTGAAGAATAACTGGGTCACAGAAGAAATAAAAAAGAGAGATCAAGAGACACATAGAAATGAATGATAATGATAATACAACATATTAAAGCTTTTGAGACATGGAAATGTGGTCATAAAAGGAAAGTTCGTATCATTACAGACCTATTTCCAAAAACAAGAATGAGCCCAAATAAACAACCTAATGCTTCATTAGAAAAAACTACAAAAAGAACAAATGAGGTCTAAGTCTAGCAGAAGAAAGAAATAATCAAAATGAGAGCAGAAATAAATGAAATTTAAAACAAAAGAAAATACAACAGAAAAAAATAAATGTAGTAAGGAACTGGTTCTTTGAGAAGGTTAATAAAATTGACAACCCCCTGGCTAGACTCACTAAAGAAAAAAGAAAAAGGACACATATAAATAAATCAGAGAAGAAAAAGGAGAAATTACGACAGATGCTGCAGATGTACAAAGAAACATATAAGAATACTATGAAGAACTATGTAACTCCAAATTTAATAACCTAGAAGATATAGACAAGTGCTTAAAAAAATACAACCTTTCAAGACTGAATCAAGAAGAAATAAACAATCATCAAAATTCTACCAAAAGATAAAAGTTCAGGACCAAATGGCTTAACCAGTGAATTCTACCAAACATTCAAAGAAGATTTAATACCTATTCTCCTCAAACATTTCCAAAATATCAAGTATGAGGAAATACTTTTTATTTCATTTTATGAGGCAAATGTTACACTGATACCAAAACCTGGTAAAGATAACACAAAGAAAGAAAACGACATACCAATATCTCTCATGAACACATATGTAAAAATCATTAGTAAGATGCTAGCAAACTAAATACAGCAACATATTAAAAAGATTATACACCAAGATCAAGTGGGCTTCATCCCAGGGGCACAGGGATGTTTCAATATATGCAAATCGATTAATGTGATATGCCACATAAACAAATTAAAGAATAAGAATTATATGATTATATAAATAGATGCAGTAAAAACTTCAACAAAATACAGCATCCATTTCTGATGTAAACACTTAACTAAATCAGTACAAATGGAAAGTACCTTAACATAATAAAGGCCTCATATGACAAACCTTCAGCCAACATTACATTTAATGGTGAAAAACTGAAAAACTTTCCACTAAGATCAGTAAGAAGACAAGGATGTCCCCTATTGTCATTGTTATTGAATATAAAATTGGAGGTCCTGGAGAGTGAAATCAATCAAGAGAAAGATATGTAAGACATCCAAATAGTAAATGAAGGTGTCACAATTTCACTATTTGATTATGGCATGATTCTTCATATAGAAAACCATAAAGACTCCTCAAGAACACTACCAGAAACAATAAGCAAATACGGTAAATTTTCTAGATACAAAATCAATGTTCAAATATCCATAGCATTCCTATACTTTAATAATGAAGTGTCAGAAAAAGAAGTGGAAAAAAATAATTCCTTTTGAATTACAACAAAAAATAAAATACCAAAAAGTAAATCTAACAAGACATATGAAGGACCTGTATAAGAAAATAACTATATTACCCTATTAAAAAAAGAAAAAAAAAAGAAGATACAAAGAAATGGAAAGATATTTCATGTTCTTGGATTGGAAATCAACATAGTGAAAATGATCTTATTACTTAAAGCAATCACCATCAAAATGCCATTGACATTTTTTAAAGAAATAAAACAAAAAATCATCAGATTTGTATGTAAGCAGATAAAACCCCTGAATTGCCAATGACATTCTGAGAAAAAGAAACGAGCATGGAGGCATCACTCTGATTTCAAATTATACTACAAAGGTACAATAATCAAAATGTCATGATATTGGCAGAAATACAAATACATAGACAAGTGGTACAGAATCAAGAGTATAGAGGTAAACCCATATTTATATGGACAAATATTTTTTGACAAAAAAGCCAAAAGCACAGTGGTGAAAGGAAAGTCTCTTCAATAAATGGTGCTTGGATTACTGGAAAGCCACCAGCAAAAGAATGAAACTAGACATTTGTCTATCACCACACACCAAAATTAAATCAAAATGGATTAAGCACGTGAATATAAGACCTGAAACAATAAAAGGCATAGAAGAGAACATAGGAACTAAACTCAAGGACCTTGGACTTAAAGAGGATTTTGTGAATTGGACCTCAAAGCAAAGGAAGTAAAAGCAAAAATAAATGAATGGGACTACATCAAACTAAAAAGCTCCTGCACGGCAAAAGAAACTGTCAACAAGATAAAAAGACAACCATCCAAATGGGAAAATATATTTGCAAGCAATACCTCTGATAAGGCCCTAATATCTAATATAAACAAAAAACTCATACAATTTAATTACAACAAAAACCAAACGTTCCAATCAGAAAATGGGAAGAGGACCTGAACAGACACTTCTCCCAAGAATATATACAAATGGCCAAAAAACATATGAAAAGATGCTCAATATCACTAGTTATTAGAGAAACGCAAATGAAAACAACTATGAGATACCATCTCACAGCCGTTAGAATAACTATTATCAACTAGAAAAGTAATAATTCTTGGTGAGGACGCAGAGAAAAAGGAGCTCTCATACACTGCTGGTGGGACTGCAAATTGGTACAGCCACTGTGGAAAACAGTATGGAGGTTCCTCAAAAAACTAAGAATTGACCTACCATATGAGCTAGCAGTAAATCCCTCTACTGGGGATTTACCCCAAAGACTTAAAAACTCATATCTCAAAAAAAAAATATTTGCACAACGATGTTCATAGCTGCATTATTCACAGTGGCCAGGATATGGAAGCAAATGAAATGTCCTATGATAGATGATTGGAAAAAGAAGCTGCGGTTCATATATACAATGGAATATTCTCAGCTGTAAAAAGAGATGATATACTACCATTTGCAACAACATGGATGGACCTCGAGATAATCATGCTAAGTGAAATAAGCAAGACAGAAAAAGTTGATATCCACGTGGTATCACTTATATGTGCGATGTAGAACTAAAAGCAGCAAACAAACAGGACAATTAAGGAAGGACTCATGCACATGGACAATAGACTAGTGGTTACCAGAGAGTGGGTGGGGGGAGGGATGAGGGAGGTAGATGTTGTAAAAGGGGTCAAATATGTGACAAAAGAAAGAAATATAACTATGTGTGGTGAACACACAATGAAATCTATATATATGCCTTATTGTACGCCTGAAACTTACTGGATTTTGTTAACCAATCTCATCATAATAAATAAATAAATAGTTAGATAGATAGATAGATAGATAGATAAACAAACAAACAAACTAAATAATAGAATGAATTAATAAATAATAGAATAAAAAATTAAACTGTTATTACCATATAACAAAATTAACTCAAAATGTTTAAGTATCTGAAAAAAATTCCTGACACAATAAATTAGAAAGAAAATAACAGGTTCTAATCTCATGGCTCTTGGACTTAAAGAGGATTTTATGAATTTTAACTCAAGGCAAATATAGTCAAAACAAAAATAAATGCATGGGATTCTATCAAACTAAATATCTTCTGTACAGCAAAAGAAACCATCAGCAGGATAAAGAGGTAAACAATTGAATGGGAGACAATATTTGAAAGCAACATTTTTGATAATGGGCTAATATCCAAAATATATGAAGAACTCATTCAACTCAACAGCAAAAATCAAACAATCCAATTAAAAAATAGGCAGAGTACCTAAGCAAACACTTCTCTCAAGAAGACATACGAATGGTCCGAAGATGTATGAAAAGATGCTAGATTTCACTAGCTATTAGAAAAATGCAAATCAAAAACATTGTGAGATATCACCTCACACCTGTTAAAATGGTTATCATCAATAAGACAAATAACAAGTGTTTTAGAGATCACTGTTGATGAGAATGTAAATTGGAAAACAGAATGGAAGTTCCTCAAAAAATTAAGAATGAAATTACCATGATCCAGCAATCCCTCTTCTAGGCATATACCCCAAAATTTGAAAACATTTATCTGTAAATATATATGTACCCCATGTTCATTACAGCATTATTCCCAATGGCCAAGACATAGAAACAACCAAAATTTTATTCCCTAGATGATTTTTATAAAGATATGGTACATATATACCATAGAATATTGCTCAGCCATAAGAAAAGTTGAAATATTGCCATTTGCGACAGCATGGATGGATCTTGAGATTATCACACATAGCGAAAGAAGTCAGTCAGGAAAAATTGAGAACCGTATCATTTCATTTATATGTAGGATATAAAACCAAAAGCAGCAAGTGAACAAGGCAAAAACTCATAGACCCAGTCAACAGTTTAGTGGTTACCAGAGAGAAAGTGGGTGTTTTATGACAGTATAAGAGGTTATATATATGGTGACAAAAGGAAATTTAACTTTGCATGGTGAACACACGATGCAATATACATATGACATATTATTTAATTGTACACTTGAAATCTATTTGGTTTTATTAACCAACATCTCCCAATAAATTTAATGAAAATATATAATATTTTATGCCAACGGCCATTGAAAAATTTTAAAAATTATTTAAAATAATAAAAAATAAAAAATCATCACTAAAAACA
>NW_006433133.1:1329240-1354701 GCF_000325575.1 Pteropus alecto | reverse complement strand
AAAACATCTATTTAATATTGAAGAACACAGTAATGGGGGCTAATAGAGAAACAGAAAAAACAAAAGTAAAATAGAAAACATATAACAAAATGTCAGACCTGAATTCTATTTATTCAGTAACTATATTAAGCATCAGTGGATCAAACATTTCAAACAAGCAGAGACTGACAGAATAAACTGAAAAAGTCTATCATCTATAGATTTATAGTCTACAGGAGACACTCTTTAGATTTAGACACAAATATAATGAAAATAAAAAGATAGAGAAATATATACCAGACTAACAGTCACTAAACCGGAAAAAATAAAATCAAACTGATCTTTCCTTTTAAAATCACACACAAAAGTTCATATGAAAATCCACCCTGTTTAGTTTTCTTTTCGGTATTAATTTCTACTTCAACTGAAACACGTTGTGAAAATATGGTATAATATACATTTCTTGAAATTCGTTAAGGACTAATTTTATGTATTAAAGTGTGGTCATTTTTAAATTGTCTGTATACTTGAAAAATATACGTATAACCTAAAGCAAAGGATAGAATTGGGGAAAGGCTCTTCTCATACCTCTTTTTTTTTTCAGAGAGAAACATAATTTGAGGTATCTGTGGAATACTCAGAAATAATCAGAAGGCAGGTCGTTATATATACATATATATCGAGCAGTCTGGACAGGGATAGATATTTGGAAGTTGTTAGCAAAAGAGAGTGATATCGGAGAAATAGAGATGTTTTCCAAGAGTAGACCAGTTCAATGGATTTAGATTTATTTGTGATCATAAACTGGGTTTCATTGTAGGCTAATGGGCGTGGCAATGACATTTAGTGTAATCCTGCTAGCATTGGTTATTGACTGCTTTGTACATCTATTACGTTAAAATTACATAGGAGGAATAAAAATTCCTCAATGAGCTTATAGTATAAAAGGGATATTCAAAATTACCAAAAATGTTTACCTTGAGAAAGGGAGATGAAAAGTGAAAGGGAGAGAGGAACATTTGGGCCATCTTAGTAAAGAGTATATAAAAATTATTTACGATCTGTAAAGTATTTCTGTAATTCTGACATTTAAAAATAAAAAGTTAACGAAAAGACAAAAAAGATAATTTTAACTACATTTTTAAGGTACAACTCCTGATGTGTGAACCAGTTAAAGCAGGTAAAAGTAGATTTTTAAATTTCTGAAATGTAAATGTTTTCATATAGAACATCTGTGGGTCCATTCTCCAGTAGATGTCAGAAGTAGAGAATTATACATGTTTTTATAGTTTACTTTTAAAAACCAAATCTTAACAAAAATAGCTCGAGAGGTCAGGAATACTATAATTCCATAAGTATTCATTGGAAGCACATAAATTTTAATATGTCATACAAAATCTCAGGTATTCTATTTTCCTTTTTCTGTACACCTTTTACACTTGATAGTGAATGATACAGCAAACAACTCTTTTCACATCACTTGGAATTATATTATCCAAGAACTCTCCAACTAATTTTTGCTCCCACAAAATATTGGAGTGTAGTGGAAACACATTTACCAAACAAATTTAAACAATCTAAAATATGCATTAGAAAAACTAAGTTGATACCATTATGCTACTAGAAACTCATTGAGAGTAATATGGAATTTTCTTTTAGATATTCTTCATATTAATAAATATATAAATTTGAGAATGGGAGTCAATTGTTTACTTTTACAATATTACCTTTAAATGTATTTTCTCCGTACTGTTTAACCCAATGAAGCTGTAGGAGGCCCTGCACTATTTTAATGGATCAGGTTTCTGAGCAAAGAATGAGAATAGCAAGCAGAACTTCTAATGCCACTTTGTTTGGAAGGATTAATCATACCAAAGATGCAGTGCTTGGGCCCGCTGCCCCACCATCCTATTGCTCTTTCCCAGTAGCACTGCTCCCCACCATCACTATATGTACAAAACAAAAGCTTCAAGCCTGCCTGAGGCTATAATTTTTTTTTTCTTTTTTAAGAATGTCAGCAGCTATTGGCTTCACAGTCTGTGCCAGACTGCATATTACAGTGAACATATACCATTCTCTTCACTGTTGACTCTTTTAGGTAAATGCCCTAAGCATTGATGCCCACAGCTATCTTATAATATTGAGGCATTGTGTTAGTATGCTAGGATTCTATAACAAAGAATCACAAACTGGGTGGCTAAAACAACAAAAATGTATTGACTCATAAGTCTTAAGGCTAAAAGTCTAAGATCAAGATTTTGGTAGGGTTGGTTCTTTGAAAGAGCTGTGAAAGAAAATCTGTTCTATATCTCTTCCCTAGCCTCTGGTGGATTACTGGCAATTTTTAGTATTTTTGGCTTGTAGAAGCATCACCCTGATCTCTATCTTCATTTTCACACGTCAATCCCCTATATGTGTGTCTGTGTCCAAATTTTCCTTTTATTTATAAGGACACCAGTCATATTGGATTAGTGCCCACCGTAATAACATTATCCGAACTAGTTTTAACTGCAACAACCATATTTCCAAATAAAATCATATTCTGAGGTACTAGGGAGTTAGGATCGCAACATATAAATTTAGGAGTCCAACCCATACAGGCATGAATTACTACTTTTCACTTTAAAAAATAGTATCATTTCCATCATGGCCTCAACATGATTGATGAAGATGCTCTTTTTCTCACTGTGGGAGTTTGCTTATCATTAATGACTAGAAATCTGAAGAAATAAAATAAAATAAAAAATGCTGACGTTTTTAGTTTAACTGGTTATAGTATCCTTTTTCTATTGGATGTTCTGATGAAATGTTCTTTATGACCTAACTCTTCAAGCAGAACAGATTATAGAACTGATCTGATTTTAAATTGAATGTGGATTTCTGTGGCAACAGAGAAATTCATTGAGGCAATCCTTTTACGAGCCATTAATAATTTATCGACCCACTCAAGATATCTTTTTATCAAGAAATGTGTTCTTGTGCTATAGAATGCATTTCATATTTGTTATCTGTTCCTCATTTTGTATATTCAGAAAACTTTGGGACGTGATTCCATAGCATAGCGGTTAGCCCATCTGTGTTACATGCAGAAGGTCCTAGGTTCACATTCCAGTAGAGCCACGGTTCATGGTCTACGGCCATGCCACCCTGAACAAGCCTGATGTCTGATCCTGGAAGCGAAGCAGGGTCGGGCCTGGTTAGTACTTGGATGGGAGACCACTTAGGAAGATCAGGTGGTGTAGGCATAAGTAATAATAAAAAAGAAAAAAACACATAAATACACTGACTAGAAATCATGCCTCTTGGCATGGAAGTTTATGCAAACTTTCATCATCCTTTTCCTCACTACTAAGCAAATGTTTCTAGTGAAAAATAGTGCAGACAAATAAGAATGCCATAGGAGATTTTGTATTAGAAGGAATTGAAAACTGGCAGAAATGGCTAGCTATCCACCAAAGAGTCTGGCTCCCTAGCAATACTGTAGAATAACAGCTAGATAATGGCTGACCAGTCAAAACCTACATTTTTTAGTCTGCCTTGAAATTAGCTGAAGGTATGTGACTTAGTTCTGGCTAATGGAAATAGAGTTAAAGCAATTTTTGTCATTTCCAGACATGACCCATGGTTCAGAAAAACTTCCTATGCAATAGTACATTCTGTGTCAGCTAGATGTTGAATTCTAGGCTAACACTAAAAACTGCATATAGAAGATGAGAATGGCTCTGACAGCTTAAGACCCAAACATACATTTCTACTACTACTAACTGGACTTTATATGAGTGAGAAATAAACTTATATGGTTATAATCTACTGAGAATTTTCAGTTTAATCTTCTAACAACAAAACTAACACATACCTTTGTTAATGCAGACACAAATTTTGTCATGTTTCTTATTGCTCAATGTGGCATTTCTTCTTTGATAACAAAAATAAGTTCAGAGTTTGCCTTAAAAAGTATCTTCTAAATTTAGTAAGAACTTTTTCTTTCTTCTTTTATATTTCTTGTCTGTTTCTAGTAAATGATAATCTTTCTATCAACTATGAAGTGAAACCAGTGACACTAGTGACATTATAATTGGATTCCAAGGCTTGTGTTAGCTATTTCCACATTGTCATATGTTAAGAAGTGAAAGGAAAGTGAGGTGAGACAAAGATTTTTCTCTTCAAGGGCAGAGTTGATGATTTACTTAATTTAGTAGCTTTAGCAAATAGTACATGGCAGATAATCAGAACTGTTCTTGGCTAAGTGATAGAGCAAAAGGATTAGTAGCCTCCTTCCTAGAGTTATCCCTCAAGACGATTTCGCCGATCAAACTGCCAACACCAAGTATTTCTAGACACTTTCTTTGAACATGAGAAACTGATCATAAAATAATATTTAAAATTATATTAGCTTAGAGAAGAAAAGTCGATGTTGCTATGATTCAATGTTGATTCTTTTGTTGTCTGTTGAACTAAGATTAGTTTAGAATAATTTCGTAGCAAAAAAATTCTATATTTTTGAAGCAGGATTTACTCTTTGCTAGAATTTTGCTGCTATCCATATGTCATTAGCCTAAAATGAACTAAATTGCATCCTACAAAACATTCAGTGTACCTTTCCATTTCCATATTTTCTCACATTGTTCTTCCTTCCTTAATATGTCTCTCTCTGTTGTCCCTGTTTCTAAATTCTCCCTTTTTTCAAAGACTACCTCAAATACTCTCACTTTCCCCAAACCATTGTACACACAGATGTCTTTTCCTTCCCTAAGTTTCTCTGACGCCACATTCCCTGTACTGCCCATGAGGTAGAAGTTATAAACTACTTCATTTATTTATCTTTATACGTGGACATTTTGTTTCTCCAATTACATTAAAAATTGTATTAGTGTAGAGACCCTGTCTTAAACTAGTTTGTATTCTCCAAACCTTACCAAGTACATTTGCCTTATACAGATTTAATTATCAAATAAATGTTTAAAAATAGGCAGACTAGGGTAGTGAAAAAATCTTTAAGTGGAAATAAAAGATGTAAATTTGAGACCAGATTCTGATGTTTATTAACTTAGCAAACCTGGGTAGGCATTCAATTTCATTGGTTCTCAATTTCCTTGTCTGTGAAATGGTGATTAAATTACCCTATTCACGCTACTTCACAGATAGGCTAGGATAAGATAGGATAGGATAGGATAGGACAGGATGAGATGGATAGGATAGGATAGGATAGGATAGGATAGGATAGGATAGGATAGGATAGGATAGGATAGGATCCCCACAATGCCTAATACATAGTAGTCTCTCAATAAATACCTGATGAAAAAATAACTGAAAACATGATTTACTGATTAGCAAATAAAAACAAGTAGTTCTTTCCAGTTAAGATCCTCAAGCTACCTTTCTGAGACTTCCATTTGTTATTTCAATTTTTATTTTTCCTAACCAGAGAAAAATAGCTTACCTGGCTCTTCTTTTCTCCTCATTCAAATATTCCAACAGGAAGAATATGTTGGCTTCTATCAAATACCACCTTTCTTCACACATTCTGGTATTCCAAGGTAATTTTCTTTCTTCCTTTTTAAATTTTTTGTCAGTGAATGTAGAGGTAGCTTTTTCTATCATGATGGATGCTTCTAGCTATTATAAATCTCACTTTCAAAGATTCTTAGGAATTTGTTACAGCTATAATTGTTGAAAAGCAAAAATATATAGTGTTTATAAGTCTAGACTCTGGAGTCTTGGTTGTCATGTTTTATAACTGCTAATTAGTAGTTGTGTGACCTTGGCCAAGGTATTTAACCTCTGTGCCTCAGTTTCCTCAGCACTAAATTTATGGTTGGTAATAACAATATCTAATTTATACAGTAGTTGTGACTTTACAATTAAATAATACATACAAAAAACTTAAAATACTGCCACATTGATAGTAAAAGCTCAATAAATGCATATTTTATCTTATTATAAAATATAGTCAAAAAGCTTTAAACAATCTCTACCTCTATTACATTTGTAAGAAAGATTTTTATTATACAAAGAGTATCACACATGCTATCTTGCTACTTTTCTTCACTTATGTATTTTGAAGGATATACAAGACACTGTTAACATTAGTTATTTCTGGGTATTAGAAAGGGAGTCAGAAATAACTATGGTTCTTAAATTCACAGCAAGATTCTGGTTAGGCAATTTGTCTGCTTGATTATAGGAATTAGGTTCATCCTGTATACATAATTAGTTGACACTCATTTCTCAACAATATAGTCAACAGGCACAGCATGAGAACTAACCATCCGGAAGAGATATTAGTAGTAAGGAAAAGAAAATCAGAAAATTTGAGTGAGTTTCTGCTGAGTACCAGACCTGATTCAATGCCAGTTGGATTGGTAATAAATGCAATTTTAAACTCACACTCAAAAATTATTCTTTAAAAAAGTACAAAATCTAAGCATCTCCACTAACGAAATTGTTGAAATACTGAACTTATTAAAGACTTCTCTTGGCATTTAAAATGTTTGTCACTAATTCACAAGTCCACTCCCACCCCCATTCCTACCCCTGCCACTGGTTAACAAAATATAAAGCATAACATCCAAATGGTTCAATGAAGAAAATATCTACCAAGTGATTACTACCACAAAGAAAATAATGGTTGTCCTCTTTGTTTTGATAGCAAAAGAGAGACTACAATTCTGGAAAACCAATATTTGTTTCCCAGCCAAAGGGAAAAATATAGTGCACTGGCCACTAGATGTCCCCTCATATATTTTCCCCACTATTATAATATGAACATGAAGGAAACAAAACAAGTGGAAGAGAATTATTTAATAAAATAATGTATGATTATCTTTTGTCTGAGTACTCACATATCGAAATTATGACTCCTCATTTCCTACTTATTTAGCATATCTTCATATTGTGGAACTAGTAAAACTCTTTTACATTTTACCAGTAACATTTTCAATAGCTCTATGAAACTATTCTAAAAATTAAAAGTTCTAATATTTACCTTCTTCTGGACCACACTGAAGTTTTTCATCTAATTTTGTCCCTGATGGCTAACAACAGCCATTTTTTTCTTTCTTAGTTTTGAGTCATTGCTATGATTCTTACATAGTCCCCTCTATTTAAGTAAACTCCCTCTTTTTAAAACTTTATGAGTTTAAATTTTAAACATAAATAAGTCATTTACTTATAGATATGCATAGCATTCTCTCATTTACCATATTATAAATAGTAAAAACCAATACACTTTTCATGTAAAAATGACAGTTAAAATGTCTGCTGATTTGTATTCCATTTAGCTCATAACTCATTTAACAATCAGCTGCTTTTAAAGAGGTGCTTTCATTTTTGTGTATTCATAATAGAAATACCTGAGATTTCTAAAAATAGTAAAGAATAACTGCCTTAAAGATTAATCATCTGTATTTCAGCTGGTTACAGAATAACAATGTATATTACATTTCACTAATGATCATTATCTTTATTTTCTCATTTTCTGCTTTCTATAAACAAAGGGCTAATCAGTTCCATGTTCTGTGAAACGTCAAATAGAAAACGAATCTAATTTACTTGCAAATTCCATTTTTCCTATATACTGTCCAATTCAAGTCTGATATAGGTTAAAATCACGATTTAAAAAAAAAATCACCTGCTTAGAAAATCTTTAGTTTTGATTTCATGGGCAATTTACTGTGTGATTCTGTTTTCTAAAGGCATTAGGCACTATGGAAAAGAACTGAAATGTTGCAGGTTCTTGTCTCCATGGTGGTCAGGCTTGTTTCCTTTGCTCAGCAATTTTATTATTATCCCTTTCTCAGTCTTTCAAATCTGTTTCATTCTGAAGAGGTTTTAGTTTGAGAATTAAAAACCATTTTATAGCATGAACACAACTCTAGGACAACCTTCCTACCTTAACATTTGACCTAGGAAAAAGGGACTGAAGTGGTTCTTTGAATCCATGAAACATTTTCCCCCTGCTTTACTACTAAAATGACAATGAGGTTTTAAAGCTGCATTGAAGCAACCAAATCAGTAGATTTTCATTGAACTTATAATGTAGAAAAGAGACAAGAGTATTGAAATGTTAAATCAAACTACATTCAGAGACTACAATATGCTTATCAGCCCCACAGCCAGGCCAGGAGGATGCATTCAGAACAAAGAAAGATTTCTACTGGGATTGCTAACAACACATTTCCTCACACCCTGTGGAAGGGGAAACAGGAACATCAGAGTCTTTAAGTGGCTGCTCTACATCAAATACAATCATTTATTCTCTATGGCTAAAACCATGGGGAACCTATGGATTAAAGGCTGGGATTTTACAGTAGGCCTTTCAGGCTACATACTCTTCTCTTTCCCATTCTTCACTGTATGTCTATATCAAGGAAATTGAAACTAAAGAGTGATATGTAAACTGAATTCCCTGAACACTTGGGGATCCCTTTCACTCTCTGTCTCTGAGAGGAGACCACACTCTGTCTGTGGAGTGTTACCCTTTTCTAATAAACTCTCCTTTTGACTCTAACTTCGGCATGCGTGTGGAATTCTTTCTACACTCTCTGCCAATAGACCCTCTTCTCTTGGTGCAGGGCTTGATTTCCCCACGCCCCCACTTGGGGAGAGTTGCTATCCTGCATCACTTAGATCTTTTCTAGTTAGAGAACTATCATGTGAAGACTAAAATAACCCCAATTTTATTTGGTGCCTTATTTGTTTCACACATTAAAAAGTCATTAAATGCAATAAAACGTGACTATGACAAATATTGTCTATACAGGTAAAATTTGTACTTTGTTCACGTTTCCTATCTAATTGTAAAAAAAAAAAAAAAAACAAAATAAGAAACTCCTTATGTTCACTGAGGCACTGGGGCACACTGCCCTCATAATAAATTCTCAGAGTGGCTTCCAGGTCCTTTGCATTAATAGTCTATTTTCTGTTCTTTTTATTCTTTTGTGCTTTTTATTTTTCTTCATTCCAGAGTCATTCATTGAAAGATTAAGAATAATATCCACAAATCCTTGTTTCATCAAGGGGAAACTTTGTGCAGAGAGTCATATGACGGACTCTTTCTCTTTTCTTTGAATTGCTTTTCAGAAACCATTCATAAAACACATTCCTTCAGGCAATTTTAATCTATTCAAATTCTCAGGGAACTTTAAAGGTGTTAGTTTCTAAACTGTCTGTTTTACTGTATAAGTTTTCTCAGATGGCCTAGGAAGGAAAGGATATTGACCAGAAGAAAGGAGATGACTTCATGACCATCCCTTCAATCTGTAAAGAATCCTCATAGACTGCTGATGGGACTGCAAATTGGTACAGCCACTGTGGAAAACAGTATGGAGGCTCCTCAAAAAAATAAGAATTGATCTAAGAGAGGAGAGGAGGCATCTGAAAAATGCAAAGGAAAGGGCTTGCAGAAATGACAGAGTCAGCCAGTTATAGATTAACCACACCCTATAGATCTCTAAATGGCCTTCTGGAAACTCCTGCAACACTTACATGATAAACAACCTGTAAATAGGACCAGTGGTCTGGGAATTCCTTCCCCCTTGCAGCTCAGATCCAAAACTCCCCCTCCCCATCCTGAGTCATGAAGTGTACGTAGAACCTCAGACTATTGTAGTCACCAGCCTCCAATAGACACACAGACCACCAGAAATCACTGAGTTATAGGAAACACACTCTTTATTCAGCCAGCTGGGTCTGCCAGGGGTAAGCAGACCCCAAATTAAGCAGCCCTGAAATGTAGAGGTACAGGATTCTTAATCCCTAAATCCCTATTCTTCATCCTGTTTGAACACACAAGTCTATTTTTCTTCTTTTTACTAACTGTCAACCCACAGGTCAGTTGTGCAAGCGGGGGTACAGAAGCAGAAAGCTTATTGTTAGAGTGTTATGTTCCCATGGGCGGTAGCCAAACAGTAATTTTCTAGCCAGCACAAGACAAAGGAATCTTGAGGCCCTTGCATGGACACTGCAGAGATATATAAACTGTAAGAAATAAAACCAAGTGGAGCTCGTGCTTTGGTGCTGTTAAGTCCCATGTGCTCACTGGCTAATAAATTCTCCTTCTGCTAACAAAGTTGTCTGAGCATCCAAATTGCTCTGTCGGGTGTTGCTTCTTGCAACAGATTTACCATAAGATCCAGCAATCTCTCTACTGGATATTTACCCCCAAAGATTTGAAAACTCATATCTGAAAAGATATTTGCACATCGGTGTTTATAGCAGCATTATTGTTTATAGCAGCAACCAAAGTGTCCTACGATAGATGATTGGAAAAAGAAGCTGTGGTACATATATACAATGGAATATTACTCAGCCATAGGAAGAAACGAGATACTGCCATTTGCGACAACATAGACGGACCTCAAGATAATCATGCTAAGTGAAATAAGCCAGACAGAAAAAAAATTGAAATTACATGATATCACTTATATGTGGAATATAAACCTAAAAGCAACAAATGAACAGGACAAAGAAACAGAGACTCATGGACATGGATAATAGACTAGTGTTTGCCAGAGTGTAGGTGGGAGGGGAGAAGGGGGAAGTAGATAGGGTAAAAGTGGTCAAATATGTGATGACAGAAAGAAATCTAACTATGGGAGGTGAACACACAAGGTAAATATATATATGCCTTACTGTTAACCAATGTCACCATTTAAAAATTAATTAATTAATATTTTGAAAAAGAAATGAACTCTTATTGGCTGTATTAATGAAGAGGCAATTTCAGGAATTTTCCATTCAAATGGATAACCTCGTAATCAGCTCTTTGCTTGCTGCATAGGCCTAAATGCAAGGTGGTCTCAAAATCAACTGAAGACTCACTGTCTCCTTGGATTGTTCTGTCTAGATAACAAATGTATTGCCTAAGTTCTTGTTTGAACTGCCTGTAACCCATAGCAAACCCCACCGTTTGTCACAGTTCGAGTTCAAACTGACCAATCATCTTGAGTAAAATTTTCCTATATAAGAAATGTTTCCATTGAGCACACTACCCAGATCTTCAGAACACTAACTCCTCTGGGACCATGCATAATAAATTTGAATTCTTCTCTCCGAGTTGCTGTTTGTTTTTTCGTTCGACTGGATTTTGGAACTTTTGGGATTTTTCCACAACATTTTCTGTGAATTTGAATTATAAAATCAGAAACTCACAGGGTAAGGTAGAACTATAAAATCATTTAGTGCTAATTCCTCCCTATCAAAAATTTCTCTGACTTCTGCATCATCATGTTCAATAACTGACAACTAACCTTCTTTGAGGCAGAGCTTTAAAACATTATTGGAACTTCAAAGATGAAGGCTAAAACCCTCAGCCATGGCCAACCGTCCATTCCATTTAGTCCTCTCTACAGAGGTAACTACTTTAATTTTTTCGTGGGCTTTTACTATGCTTATCATCACGTTTAAGTAGTTATAAAACACACATGATATTACTTTTTCTTCACTATTTTTAGTAAATAACATAGCTTGGAGAACTTTCTATGGTATATAGACATGCTTCATTTTTTTTTTTTTAACTTCTGCATGGTCATCCATAACATGAAACAGTTTATTTAGCCATTCTCCTTTTTGTTTTTACTTATTTTTTACTATTATAAACAGTGCTATTGATGCAAGACAGGGCAACTTTTCTCGATTTGGTGGGGAGCGGGAGAGACCAAGTCCTGCACTGAGAAAAGAAGAGGGTCCTTTGGCAGAGAGTTTAGAAAGAATTCAACACACACGCTAAAGTTAGAGTCAAAAGGAAAGTTCATTAGAAAGAGGGTAACATTCCACAGACAGAGTGTGATCTTCCCTCAGAAACAGAGAATGAGAAGGACCGAGAGACATGGAAAGACTGTGTAGAGGGAGAGTGTTGAGGGAATTCAGCTTATATGTCATTCTTTAGTCCCTGTGAGTTTTTTTTAAAGACTTCGTTAACCAATTTCCTTTGATATGTACATACAGTGAGGAAAGGGAAGAGTACCTAAGCATAGTGTGAAAAGGTAAGAATATATAGAGTGAAAGGCCTGCTGGCAGTTCCTAACCTTTAATCTATAGGTTTCCCATGGTTTTAGCCATAGGACTCTTGGCTCCTGTTTCCCATTCACAGGTATAGAGAATGGCTTGTTAGTAATCCAGCAGAAATTTTTCTGTTCTGAAGATGTCCTCCTGGCCTGGCTGCAAGGCTGATTAGCATATTGCAGTCTCTAAATGTGGCTTGATTAACATTTTTAATTAATTATCTTGCCTCTTCCCTACATTACTATAGATATTCGTTCCCATGTCTCCATCTATGGATGTTCAAGTGTTTCTCTGGGGTATATGTGGAGATTCAATTTTTAGCAGGGAATTGACATAGTAACTGGCACTTACTGTATCACTTTTATCCAACAAATCCACTCAAGAAATATTTAGTGTCTACTAAGTTGTAGTCACTTTTCTAGGTCCTAAAAATATAGCTAAGTAATAAGACAAATAAGGACTCCCTTATCATTTTCTCATTTAATTGTCAATACCATCAATGCTTGCCCATTTTAAAGGAGAAGATGTAGTAGCAGAAGCTGAGCTAACCATTTCCTATAACGGTTGAAGGTTGTTCACTTCCCTTCTCATAATAGGTAAGAGACTTTTCAGTGTCATAGCTGATGTGGCACAGACCACTGGCCCTGGTCAGTCACTCTCCTTATGGCCCAACAATCAATCAAAATACACTTTCCTTATATAGAAAGAACGTGCAAGTCTATAACTATGAGGAAGTATAAGATATGTATAAAAGGGAAAGTCCCACTGCAATTGGGGTACAGTCTTTGGATGTGAATTTGCTGAGCCAGTGTCAGCATCAATAAATGCTACTTGCTGCTTATTGCCTTGGTGTCCCGTCTCTCTGTCCAAGTATCCTGCAACATTTCTGGGGGCTCATCCAGGATCTGAGACAGCGAGTTTTCGCCTCCCTTGTCGTCGGGTTTTGGTCCCCGGGACAATGGGAGAAGCAGACTCCATTTGGCACCAAAGGACCTGTTGTCTGTAAAGAAAAACGACTCTTCCAGTGGATTGGGGCAGCGCCTCTGAGAGCACAGCAGAACCCGGTGAGGCACAGGAACCAGCTCGGAAGCACCACTGGATGGACTGGTGAGGACCTCGGTCCAGTTATTTGACCTGTCCCTAAAGAGGCAGAAGGGAAGTCTGATCAACTCCTGAGGTCATCTGAGTAGTCTCTGGAGGGAGACGAAACTGTGACCTCTCAGGTATTTTGGGCAGAGGGTGGTGTTTGAATGACGAGTGCCTGAGTATGAATGAGATGTGGCCTTACCATAAAGTGAGAGTTGAGCCCTTATGCATGGTTCCATGGTGAACCTCATATGACTTAGGATGGTATCACTGGATCTCTGTGAACAGTCTACTCCAGTGATCTGAGTCAGAGTTTTATATTGGCCCACCAATTCTAAGGGGAGCCTGAACTATCCCCATGAGGCGAGCGGCCAGAGACGGGCAGAGTGAATCTCTGAGCATGTGTGCATCACTGTCACATGGGTAGAAATATGGGTGGACAAGATAGTAAGGAGACCCCCTTAGGATGTATAATAAAGAATTTTAAGGAGGGCTTTTCATGAGATTATGATGTGAAGCTCATCACTCAGAAACTTCATACTTTTTGTAGTCCTCATTTGATGTGAGATGACTGTCAGAAAGATCCCTGGAAAAGGCAGTCATAGCCAAGGTCTATTAGGTTATTGTAGGGAATCCTGGCCATCCAGATCAGTTCCTTTATATTGATAGTTTGCAGACTGTTGTCCTGACCTGACTCCTTGGTTAAGAGCCTGTCTAGAAGAGAATTGAAGAATAATGTTAGCCTGGGTCACTGCAACCTCCAAATGCCAACCTAGAGAAAAGAAACTAATCTTGTCAAGTGAGCCAGAGGATATCCCACCACCATATGCTCCCATTTATTCACCCTTGCCAAGAGCCTTGGAGCAGCCGGCTATGTCTCCAACACCCTTGTTCCCAAGTCTACATGAAAACATCCTGGAATCCACTGACACTCCGACCTCATTGACCTCTGTAGATTCCCCACCACCTTCTGTCCAGACCCCCTATGGCCCGACTAGAACATTACTAAAAGCAGCAGTCTCTAGAGGAGAGGCTCTCCAAATACCCCTGTGTGAAACATGAGCCCTATATACTATAACCAAGATGGCCACATACAGGGTGGCCAATGCTCAGGCCTATGCCAAAACCAGTTCCCCGAGGAAGACCCCCAATGGGATCTCAATGAGGATAAGGGACTCCAGATGCTCGAGCACTATCAGGAGGCCCTCCTAGGCGGTCTAAAAGGAGGAGGGACGAAAGCCAAGAATATGAGTAAGATCTTGGAGGTACTCCAGGGATCTGAGAAAAGCCCAAGTCAATTCTAGAAGGGCTGTGTGAGGCCTTTCGTCTTTACACCCCCTTTGACCCAGACGCGACCAAAAGCCAGAGGATGGTTAATACAGCTTTTGTCGGTAAGGCCCTGGGGACATCTGGTGCAAACTGAAAAAATTGGAGGGCTTTGCTGGTATGAACACCAATCAGTTGTTAGAGATGGCAACAAAAGTGTTATTCAGCTGAGACCAAGAAGCCCGATGGGAGGCATAACAAAAAAGTGAGAAAGAAAATAGATCTGCTTGCTGCCACCTTGGTAGAATGATCAGGACGCTCCCGGAAAGGTGCCCTCATGAGCCAGGGATGGGACCAGAGGAGAAGGCCACTAGAAGAACCACCTCACTCAGAAATGAGGTTGGGGCGGGACCAGTGTGCTCATTGCCACCAAAAGGGTCACTGGAAAGATAAGTGTCCCCAGTGGTTGGGCAGTTACCAGCCTGCTCCAGGTCCAGGAGGAAGAGGCCAAGTGTTCCAAGGAAGGTACCAGCCGACATGGCAAGCACCAGAGGCCCCAGTAGATTATTTTGTCGGCCTAGCTGTCCTCGGAGACTACGGAGAAGAGTAGGCTATACTGGACTCCATTCTGTTAGGCCCCCATAGATCCGAATGACTGTAGGGGGTCGACCCATTGACTTTCTGGTAGATTCAGGAGCAGAACATTCTGTGGTGACTCAACCCCTAGGCCCCTTTTCACAGAGACAGCCCTAGTAGATTATTGTTGGGGCTATGGGCAGCCAGACTAGTTGCCCTTTCCTGCTGCCCTGATGATGCAATCTGGGAGGCTGCAAAGTCATTCACAAGTTCTTATACCTCCCTGACTTCCCAATGGCTTTAATGGGTTGAGACCTGTTAGGCTCTGTTTTGGAATATCCCTTTATGAGGCCACAAAGCAGGGGAGGGCAAACGAGAGCCTCTAGTGTGGGAACAGGCACATCAAAAGGCCTTTGGAGACATTAAGCAAGCCCTATCCTTTGAAGACCTGGAAGTAGACTTCACTGAGATGCCCCAATCCCGGGGTTACAAGTACCTCTTGCTCTTTGTGTGCTCATATTCCAGTTGGGTAAAGGCTTACCTCACCCAGATAGAGAAGGCCTAAGAAGTAGCCAGACTACTCCTCTGAGAAATTGTTACCATTGGCTCAGATAATGAATCAGGCTTTGTAGCAGAAATAGTGCAGCTACTAGATAAAATTTGAAATATTAGGCAGAAATCGCATACCACATGTCAACCACAGTTTAGAACACATGGAATGCATGGACAGGACCCTTAAGACTCAGTTGAGAAAACTATGTCAAGAGACACATCTACATTGAGACGAAGTCCTCCCCATGGCACTATTAAGAATCAAATCGGCCCCAACCAAGCAGACTGAGGTCTCTACCTACAAGATCCTGTATGAGTGACAAGCAATGCTCATCAAGGGAATATGAAAAGACCTAAAAGAAATAGGCAAATTGACTCTAAAGCAGCAGTTACAAACCCTGGGTATTACTTTGCAGGTTCTCAACCACTGGGTTAGGGAAAGGCTGCCTGTTAGTCTGACTACTGAGGCCCATTTGTTTAGGCCAGGAAATTCGGTATGGGTCAAGGAATGGAATGTCCAACCCTTAAAGCCTCTTTGGAGAGGCCCATTCATTGTTATCTTGTCCACCTCAACTGCAGTAAAAATTGGCGAGATAACACTTTGGATTCATCATAGCAGGCTTAGGACATCAGCCACAGACAGAGTGAAATCCAGACTCCACAGAGCCCCTCAGACAAATCCTCCAAAAGAAGATGTCGACTGGACTTGCAAAACGAAAGAATATTGACCTCGCTTTAGTCACACTATAAGCTGATTAATCCACATGCAGCAGGAGCCTGAGGATGGAGACACCCCATCAAGATGGCCAACATACCCCTAAGGACTCTGTGTTTCTCGTAAGCTCACTCTTGAGTGTGATTCCTGAAATGTAAAGAGTGAATAAGATAGGTAATCAGGTCATACAGTATAGAAGTATAACCCCTTAGACCAAGAACAGGATGAAGATGATGCTCTCAGACCTAAACTTGGGCCCGAGCATCAAAGCAGGGGATTTGGTAGCAGAGGCCAAGCTAATTGTTTCCTATAATGGTTGAAGGTTGTTCACATCCTTTTCCATAATAAGTAAGGGACTTTTCAGTGTCGCAGCTGATGTGGCACAGACCACCGGTCCTGGTCGCTCACTCCATTTACGGCCCAACAACCGATCAAAATACATTTTCCTTATATAGAAAGACCTGTATAAAGGGAAAGTCCCACTGAGATCAGGTCTCAGCCTTTGGATGTAATTCCGCTGAGCCAGTGCCAGCACCAATAAACACTAATTCCTGCTTATTGCCTAGATGTCCCATCTCTCTGTCCGAGTATCCTGCAAGAAGGAAATCAAAGCTCAAAAAGCAATTTACAAAGAAACGAGTTGTGATTTGAACATAACATATGAATCATGAGTACAGGTTCTATACTTTCTCCTCACATTCTAGAGTGCTGTTACTATTAAAGAGTTATTTTGGGACTGACATCAGAAACATGGTGGAGTGAGAGACTTCTCCAGATCTCTCCTCTTAAAACAACAATAAGCTGAATATCTAAAACTCAACAACAACAAAAAACACCCAAACTGCACGCCAGGACATCTGAGCATGGGACCTACACATAAGAGCTACCACAGGTCAGAACAGCGAGTGTCCATCCATGAACTGTGAGAAATACAAAAGCTGCCTCTCATGGAGGTGGACTGGGAGAAACAAAGTAGATCCTTCCTGCAGCCAGAGCTCCTTGTGGAAGAAAGGAGGAGGGTAGAAGGTGCGGAGAGTTCCCTGAACAGCCCTGCCTAGAAAGTTGTGAGCTCCAAGCAGCCAGTGGCAGTTCCCAGGCATCAGGGCCGAAGACAGAGGAATGGGGACAGCAGAGAAGAGGAGACAGCAGAAAAACAACAGTTGATTTTTACTAGCTGCAGTTGCAAAACTGTGAGACTAAGTTGCAGACCTCATCCCACGAGACGGAGGGTCCCTCTTCCAAAATCGTCTGACACCAAACACAGCGAAGCCCGGTGGGAATCTGAGCAAACACTATCAAAACTGTCACTAACATTGACATAGACTGAGACTGTGTAGCGAGCCCGATTGAATATCTATAAGAAAAAAAAAGGCATTATTAAGATTTTATATAAAGCAGGGATCCAATAGGCTTATATGCCATCTATTGAAAATCAAAAGAAAAACATCTTCTTTGCAACAGGCTTAGGAGATGCATTTATATAATAAATCTTTCTGGAAGAAAAGCAGAATATACTTCCATTAATGCCCAGGCAGAGAAATAGTCCATTAAACAACATGAACAAACAAAGTAACAAGGCATCTCATAAAGAAAGAGAAAAATCTCCAGAAAATAAACTAACAGACATAAAATATGCAACTTAAATGGCAGAGAATTCAATGGTACTTCTGAAAAAAAAATCAATGAGATCCAAAATGAATCATATCAACAATTTCAGGAATTGAAAAACCAACTACATGAACAGAATGAGTTATTTAGCAAGGAGATGAAACCAATCAAAAAGAACCACATAGAACTTCTGGAGATAAAGAACACACTACAAGAGTTGAAAAATGAAATAGCAAGCTTGGGAAATAGAGTCGACCAAATGGAAGAAAGAATCAATGACATCGAAGACAGAAATCTAGAACTAAATCAAAAGGAAGAAGAGAGAAACTGAAGAATGAAAAATAATAAAAGAGAAATACGAGAACTAGCTGATACCATCAGGAGAGGAAACATAAGAATAATGGGAATTCTCGAAAGGGGGCGGTGGAGAGCAGGGACTAGAAAGCATTTTCAGACAAATGATGAGAATTTCCCAAAACTAAGGAATGAGCTGAAGTTGATAATTCAAAACACAACAGAACGCCCAATTATCTCAACCTAAAAAGGCCTTCTAAAGAAACATTATATTAAAATTATCAAAAATAAATGACAAAGAAAGAATTCTCAGGGTAGCCAGGGAAAAGAAGACAGTAACCTATAAAGGAAAACCCATATTAGATTATCGGCAGACTTCTCAGCACAAACATTACAAGACAGAAAGGTTTGGAATCAAATATTTAAACTAGTAAAAGAAAAGAACTACCAGCCAAGAATAATGTATCCAGTTAAGCTGTCCTTTAGATATGAAGGAGAAATAAAGACCTTTCCAGAAATACAAAAATTCAGGCAAATCTCACTACATTCTTCTCTAGTGCACATGGAACATTCTCAAGAATTGATCACATATTGGGACACAGAGAAGGCCTCAACAAATATAAGAGGGTTGAAATCATACCAACCATATTCTCTGATCCCAATGCTTTGAAGCTGGAGATCAACTGTAAAAAAAAGTGGAATGAACCATAAATACATGGAGATTACAATACTAAAAAATAACTGGGTCACAGAAGAAATAAAATGAGATGAAGAGATACATTGAAACGAATGATAATAAATGTATAACATATCAAAATTTGGGGGATACGGCGAAAGTGGTCATAAGAGAAAAGTTCATATCATTACAGGCCTATCTCCAAAAACAAGAATGAGCCCAAATAAACAACCTCATGCTTTATCTAAAAAACTAGAAAAGTAAGAACAAATGAAGCCTAAAGTCAGCAGACTTTAATTAAAATTAGAGAAGAAATAAATTAAATTGAAACAAACAAACAAACAAAAAACAATAGAAAAAAATAAATGCAGCAAAGAGCTGGTTCTTTGAGAAGGTTAATAAAATTGAGAACTGTCTAGCTAGACTCACTAAAGAAAAAAGTGAAAGGACATAAATAAACACAATCAAGGTTGAAAGAGGTGAAATTACGACAGACAGTGCAGAAATACAAAGGATCATACAAGAATACTATGAAAAAGTATATAACTCCAAATTTAGTAACCTAGAAGAAAAGGACTAGTAGTTAGAAAGATACAACCTTCCTAGATTAAATCAAGAAGAATCGTAAAATCTAAATAGACAAATCAGTAGTATGAAAATTGAAATAGCATCAAAAACCTACCAAAAAGTAAAAGACTAGGAACAGATGAATTCACCAGTGAATTCTTCCAAACATTCAAAGAAAATTTAATACCTATTCTCCTCAAACTCTTCCAAATAAAGGAAGAGGAGGCAATACTTCCAAACTCATTTTATGAGGCCAATATTACCCTGATTACAAAACTTAGTAAAGATAACACACACAAAAAGAAAGGCACAGTACAATATTTCTCATGAACACAGATGCAAAATTTTTCAATAGGATACTAGTGAAGCAAATACAGCAATATATTAAAAAGATTATACACCATGATCATGTGGACTTCATCCTAGTGACACAGGGATGGTTCAACATATGCAAATCTATTAATGTGATATACCACATAAACAAATTAAAAAATAAGAAACATATAATCATATCAATAGATTCAGAGAAAGCCTTCAAGAAGATACAGCATCACTTTGTGGTCAAAACATTTAACAAAATCAGTATAGATGGAAAGTTTCTTAACATAATAAAGTCTATATATGACACACCTTCAGCCAACATTATACTTAATGATGAAAAACTAAAATCCTTCCCTCTAAGATTAGGAGCAAGGCGAGGATGTCCACTATCAGCACTATTATTCAATATAACTTTGAAGTTTCTAGCAAGTGCAATGAGGCAAGAGAAAGATACAAAAAGCATCCAAATAGTAAACAAATATGTGAAAGTGTCACTCACTATCTGCAGATGACATGATTCTCAATATAGAAAACTCCATAGACACCACAGAAACACTAGTAGAAACAATAAGCAAATACCAGAAAGTTTCTGAATATAAAATTAATGTTCAAAAATCCATAGTGTTCCTGTACTCTAATAATGAAGAGTCAGAAAAAGAAGTTGGAAAAATAACTGCTTTTCTAATTTTAACCAAGAGAATAAAATATCTAGTAATAAATCTAAGGAATATGTAAAGGACCTATATAATGAAAACTACAACAACCTATTAAAAGAAACTGAAGAAGATACAAAGAAATGGAAAAATATTCCGTGTTTTTAGATTGGAATTATCAACATAGTTAAAATGACTGTATTACCTAAAATATTATACAGATTTAATGCAATCCCCATCAAAATCCCATTGGCATATTTTTAAAGAAAGAGAATAAAAATTCATCATATTTGTATGGAAGCACAAAAGACCCCGAATCGCCAAAGCCATCCTGAGGAAAAAAGAAAAAGAAAAAAATAAGAAAAGAAAAAACAAGACTGGAGGCATGTCTCTACTTGACATTAAAGTATATTACAAAGAGACAATAATCACAACGGCATGGCATTGGCAGAAAAATTGACACATGGACCAGTGGAAACAGAATCAAGAGTCCAGAATTAAACTCATATTTATATGGGCAAAAAATTTTCAACCAAAAAAAAAAAACGAAAACATACAGTGGAGAAAGGAAAGCCTCTTCAATAAATGGTGCTGGGAGAACTGGAAAGCCATCTGCAAAAGAATGAAATTAGACTGTTGTCTGTCACCACACACCAAAATTAACTCAAAATGGATTAAGGACCTCAATATAAGACCTGAAACAATAAAAAGCATAGAAGAAAACATAGGAACTAAACTCAAGAACCTTAGATTTAAAGAAGATTTTATGAATTTGATCTCAAAGGCAAGGGAAGTACAAGCAAAAGTAAATGAATGGGATTACATCAACCTAAAATGCTCCTGCACAGCTCAAGAAACCATCGACAAGATAAAGAGACAGCTATCTGAATAGAAAAATATATTTGCAGGCAATACCTCCAATAAGGGCTTAATATACAAAATATACAAATAACTCATTCGATTCAATTAAAACAAAGGAACAAATGATCCCATCACAAAAAGAGTAGAGTACCTGAACCGACACTTCTCCTTAGAGAACATACAAATGGCCAACAACCATATGAAAAGATGCTCAACATTGCTAGCTATTAGGGAAATGCAAATCAAAACCATGATGAGATACCATTTCACACCTGTTAGAATAGCTACAATCAACAGGACAAATGGAGAGGATGCAGAGAAAAAGGAACCCTCATACACTGCTAGTGAGACTGCAAATCGTTATAGCCACTATGGAAAATAGTATGGAACTTCCTCAAAGAACTAAGAATTGATCTACCATATGATCCAGCAATCCCTCTACCTTTGGGTATTTACCCTAAAGTCTTGAAAACTCATATTCAAAAAGATATTTGCATGCCAATGTTCTTAGCAGCATTATTCACAGTGGCCAGGGCATGGAAGCAACCAAAGTGTCCTACAATAGATGATTAACTAAAGAAGCTGTGGTCCATATATACAATGGAATATTACTCAGACATAAGAAGAGATGAAATACTGCCATTTGCGACAACATGAATGGACCTCGAGATGATCATGCTAAGTGAAATAAGCCAGACAGAAAAAGTTGAAAATCACATATATGTGGGATATAATCCTAAAAGCAACAAATGAACAGGACAAACAAAGAAAGTCTCATGGACATGGACCATAAACTATGGTTACCAGAGGGTAGGTGGGAGGAGAGAAGCGGGGAGTTAGATGCGGTAATGGGGGTCAAATATGTGGTGACAGAAAGAAATTTAACTATGGGAGGTGAACACACAGTGTAAATATATACATATACATATACATATGCTTTACCGTAGAAGTATATAGCTGAAACTTATTGGATTTCATTAACCAACATCACCTTAAAAATAAAGATTGGTATTCATAGTAGTCCTTTTTCTTCTGTGTGAGGAAGGAAGGAAGGAAGGAAGGAAGGAAGGAAGGAAGGAAAGAAGGAAAGAAGGAAAGAAGGAAAGAAGGAAAGAAGGAAAGAAGGAAAGAAGGAAAGAAGGAAAGAAAGTTATTTTATCTGTTGAGATGCAATTACAATTCATTATATATCTCTTCTTTTTTCCTGGAATACTTTTTTTGGACGTCAATTTTAATTCTACTTGCACAATACAGTCCTTGAAAATACAATACCAGCTATAATATTTTAAGTATTTACTATCCATCAGGCCCAACAAGTACCATATATACACATATATTTCAACTCATTTAACCCTGAGAAAACCTCTTTGTGGTTTATTTTATTTAACAAACACTTATCACAGTTGATGTTTATCAAACAGTTTTGTGCACTTTACAGATAATAATTTAGTACATACTCATAACATCTATAAAAGATAAGGTGTAATTATTATCTAATTTAAACAGAAGAGGAAAATGAGACCTAACGAGAGTTTAAGTAATTTGTTCAAGGTCACAAATTTGTACAGTGGCAGAGATGGTATTTAAACTTAAGCAGTGTGTCTCTACGAGTTACATTCTTACTATACTGTGCTAACTTTTTAAAAAATATTGAGGATGAATGTCATGCAATTTCCTGTCCTAGCACTCTCCCAGTATTTCTTATGTCAAGGATAGCACCTTCAGACTGGTCTCAACAAATTAGTCAGTTTTAGTCCCTTTTATAGATATTAGAAATCAGCATCATCATTCTCTTTACTTTCCTCTCAATGCAATGTAATTTGTTTGTTTTCTTCTGGAATGTGTTTCCTAGAAGAGATACAGTATTCTAGGTGATTATTACTTGGGAAAAGTGTCTGTTTAGGTCTTCTGTCTATTTTTTAATTAATTTTTTTCATTGTTAGGTTGTTTATCTGGGATTTTTCTCATTTCTTGAGATAAGCCTGTAATGATATGAACTTTTCTCTTATTAGAGCTTTTCCTGCGTCTTAATATTTTTGATATGTTGTACATTCATTCTTGTTTGTTTATCTGTATCTCTTCATCTCTACTTCTATGACCCAGTCATTCTTTGGTAGTATATTGTTTAATCTCCTAATCTCCACATATTTGTGATTTTTCCCACTTTTTTTTTTTTTTTGCAGTTGATCTCCAGTTTCAAAGTATTGCAGTCAGAGAATATGCTTGGTATTTCAATAGTCTTAAATTTGTTGAGAGTAGTTTTGTGTCCCAACCTATGATCTTTCCTTGAGAATGTTCCATGTGCACTACAGAAGAATATATAATTTGGTGTTTTGGGAAGAAAGGCTCTGTAAATATCCATTATGTTCAATTGGTCGAATATGTCATAAGGTTGATATTTTCTTATCGATTTTTCATTTTGGGTGATCTATCCATCTCTCACAGTGGGGTATTTAGGTCCCTTAATATAATCGTGTTTTGGTCGGTTTCTTCTTTTAGTTCTGTTAGTAGTTGCTTTATAAAATTTGGTGCTCCCTGATTGGGAGCATATATATTGATAAGCGGCATATCTTCTTGATATATTGTCACTTTTATCATTATGAAGTGTCTATCTTTGTCTCTCATTACCTTCTTTTATCTCGAAGTCTATTTAACCAGCTATAAGTATGGCTATACACACTTTTCTCTGGATGCCATTTGCTTCAAATATCATTTTCTATCCTTTCATTTTTAGTCTATATTTGTCCCTGCAACTGAGATGTGTCTCTTGAAGTCAACATATAGTTAGGTTTTGTTTTTTGATCCAATATCTTGTTTTTTTTTGTTGTTGTTGTTTTGTTTTTGTTTTTGTTTTTGTTTTACTGGTGAATTTAGTCCATTTACATTAAAGGTGATTATTGAAATATGAGGTTTTTAATAACACTGTTTTTGTTTTGTTTTCTGGCAGCTCAGTGTCTCCATTGATTCCTTGACCTTGTGTTTCTGTCTGTTATTTAATTTGTCTATAATTTTTCCTTCTGTTGTATCTTGTTTCATATAATGTGTCTCAGCTCTGGATATTTTGTGCAGTTATCATTAAGTTTATGTAAAATAAAGTTTCATATATACAGTATTTTTTTCTTTTGCTTTTATCTTATCAACATTCCCCTTTGCAGATTCAGATCTTTACTCCCCTCCTGTTTTCTGTTTTTGTTGTCTTAAATTGTCACTATTTATGTTGTGAGTTTATTTCTAGGTACAGTAACTATTGTCTTCTTCTCTTTTTAAACTGTTTTTTTTTACCTTGAATCATTATGTAATATTTAAGTATATAATACCCTAGTCTTAATAAGGGTTACAGTTTCCTATTCCCGTCTGTCTGTTAATCATTCTACTCATCATTTTATTTTTTTTGTTGTTTTGTTTGTTTTTGTTTCAGGTAGAATGACCCCCTTGAGTATTTTCTGTAATGCAGGCTTTGTGGTGGAAAATATCCTTGACTCTTGTGTATCTGAAAAGGTCTTTTTTTCTCCTTCATATCTAAAGGAGAACTTTGCTGGATATGTTATTCTTGGCTGGTAATTTCTCTATTTCAATTGTTTGAATATGTGGTTCCTCTCCTTCTTAGCTCATAAAGTTTCTACTGAAAAGTATGATGATAATCTAATGGGTTTTCCTTTATAAGTTATAGTCTTTTCTTCCCTGGCTGCCTTGAGTATTCTTTTTGTCATTAATTTTTGACAGTGTTAATATAATGTGTCTTGGAGAAGGCCTTTTTAGATTGAAATAATTAGGTGCTTTATTTACTTCTTGGATTTGAGGATCTAGTTCTTTCCATAGATTTGGAAAATTCTCATGGATTATTTGCTTGAATATACTTTCTGTCTCCTTCTCCCTCTTGTCAGATAGTTCTTGTAAAGTTTTCATTTTTTCCTCCCTCATTTTCCCCCCTCTTTCAGGTTTCTCTCTTCTTCCTTCTGTGTCATTTTCAGATTTCTGTCTTCTATATCACTAATTCTTTCCTCCTTCTGGTTAGCTCTATTTTCTAAGCTCACTATTTCATTCTTTATCTCTTTTATTGAGTTCTTCATCTCCAGACATTTTATGTGTTCTTCTTTTGTTTTGTTTTGTTTTAGTTTTGATCTTGGTAAAGTATTCCTGTTGTTTGTTGATTTTGTTTTTAAATTAATTGAACTGACAATAAGAATTTTCTTTCATCTCCCTAAGTCTTTTTAGATGTACAATCTTGAATTCTTTGTCACATACTTTCTAGATCTTTAAGCTTATTTTCTGGAGATTTTTAAATTTATTTTCTGAGCTGCATT
>NW_006433133.1:1321236-1329065 GCF_000325575.1 Pteropus alecto | reverse complement strand
AGGTCATGCCCAAGCCTCCTGCACTGCCCAAGCCTCCTGTATCTCTGCTCTGAAGTTAAGAATGCCCTTTTTATTCTGAGAAGGTGTGTGTCTCCTCTGTGACCAGGTCACCTCAGTCCCAGGGCTCCACCCTTCTGGGATAATGTGAAGAGTGATGGAGATCTCAGTCTCAGAAAAGGCCCTGAAGTCTTGTTACTGTCCCAACAGTCAGATACAGTGTTTGGCTGCTTACTTTTGAATTAGCCTGACTAGGTGGGGTTGGGGTGGATGAGGAGAGGCCAGTAGTGTGTGTGGCTGTTTTCCTTCTGTTAATGCTGGCCATCAAGCTTCAGCTGCCTTGCTTCTATATCTCCATCCTTGTCACTGGGACTGGCTGAAGTGTCTGTTTCAGTTCTGGTTGCTGCAGATACCCTTTGGGCTCACTGCTAGCTCTGGTAGTGTACAAGGAGGTGAACTCTGGGAGAGGGGTGTGGAAGGTGGCCAGGCTCCATGACTCAGTTTTCTGCCTTGCAATGTCCATTGCTAAGACACATCTGTTGCCTTTTTGCCTTTAGTCTCTGCCCTGCTATCTTCCCTGATCACTGGTCTCTGCTGCATGGAATATGCTGATCACTCAGGCAGGACTCTTTGGTATTTCAAAGAGAACCGCTACATAACTCCCCCGGGGTTCATTTGCATCACTGGTCTCCAACACCATCCACACTCCCCTCTCTTTCCTTTTCCTTTTCTTGCCGGATTTGCTCACCTTAAGATGTTCTGGTATGCAGATCTTTCACATGTGTCTTTGTACTAGGCTGGGCGTTATATGTTGTAGTTGTTTATTTTGTTGAAATTTCAAGAGAAGAGATTGGGGCAGATCCCTCACATCACCATGCTTCTCCCAGTTATATTTTATCTACATATTTTATGAACTTGTTCACATTATATCATCATTCAAATAAGTCACTTATAAAAATACTTAAATGTAAGTATCAAGGACTGAGTCTTACCACTCATAATAAGGGATTTTAATCCACATTGGCACTGGATAAAAAACAAGGTGGTTTTACACATAGTTGTTGAATTAGTAAATAATCTACTTATATGTCTTTGCATTCAGCTCATATTTGTTTATAGGAAAATAATTATCATGTCTAATGCCTTGCTTTTTTCAGCTATACTATATCTTCTATAATTCCTTTATCTACAAATTTATTAGATAAAAGATTGATTTTCTGTAGTTTGTTTTTGTAGAGGAGCTGGCCAAATGTTACTTGGATTATCTTTTGTAAAACCGATGTATTTGCCATTGCTTTGTAGCCATTCATTCACCTATTACAGAAATAATTATTGAATGCCTAGTATGTGCCTCACACTATTCTAGTTTCTGATGATATGAAAAAGAAAGAAATAAAAATTCTTAACATTATAGATGTCACATTTACTTATAAGCAACTAGTGCCTTAAAAAAGATAAAAATGAGCCATAGAGCTTATTCATATTGGAGATTCAAATGCTAACTACAATTCACTTTTGGTTCCCAATGTTATGATCTACCATTTTACATCTAAAGCTTCAGACTGAGGGATCCTCTGGGGCCAAATGATTACTGCTGATCAAAAATGAAATAGAGCTTAGGGGTCACCATTTCCAACCTCTTAGATTGTATGCATATCCCTTTTACAGCATTCCCCAACCTATCTGCTCAATAATTTTATGATTACAATTCCCAGACTTGATGTTGTTGTAGGGATACTAGCTAGAGTATAAGATGGGATTTAGACATTCTTCGTTTTGCTGAGTGAAATGATGTGGTGAGCTGTCAGACTTTTTGCATGGTGAACTAAGGTACTTAATGTTACATAATCTTCATAATGAAGCAATTTCCTTGCCCCTTTCAGCTTCTAGAAGCCACCCACATCACATGGCTCATTGTCAATGGGTCAAGTACTTCTCATATCACATCACGCTGATGACTTCTGCTTTCTTCCTTCCACTATTAAGGACCCTTGTGATTATATTGAACCTACTGGGATAATATCTCTATTTCAAGGTCTTTAATTTAATCACATCTGCATAGTCACCTCTGCTATGTTAGCTAACATATTCACAGGTCCCAGAGATTTAGGGCATGAACATTTTCAGAGAGGCATTATTCTGCTTACTGTACCCTCCTTCTGGTCTGAGTTCTATTGCCTTACTTTTTGAGTTATTTAACAGTTTTCTTTGCTATTTATTTGACAAAGATTTTCACCTTCCTTTCTTTTCTATCATCCTTGCCTTGTGGACTCAGCAGTATTCACTGTGGTCAGATCAGCTTCCTTCTCACAGTCCCTATTTGTACCTTTACACTTACCTGCTGAAGATTTCCAAGGATTTTCTTGCATCAAAAGGCCTATGTCACTAATGAACAGGTAATTGATACTATGAACATTCTTACCCCATCCCTCTTGATATTTTTGTTTTCAAACTCTCGCCTGCCATCATAAGTCTTGCCCTGCTTGGCAAGTATGAGTATGAGGATTTTGAGGAATGCTGGTCAAATACTGTGTCTAGTGACCTCACATATCTAAGCAGGTAATCTAACTCTGTCAGTATTCATGGTACTTAGAATATATTCAGGATTTTTTCAAAGGTGGTGGTGGTGGTGGTGGTGGTGGTGGTGGTGGTGGGGTGTGTGTGTGTGTGTGTGTGTGTGTGTACAGAGAGAGAGCGAGAGCGAGAGTGAGAGCAAGAGCGAGAGCGAGAGAGAGAGATACCGACTTAGCAAATTTGCCTCTCACATCACTACATGGCATATCCAGTGTTTTGTGGTAACACTCATCTCTTTCCTTCTCTATGCACCTCTTTGCCACTACTGACTCCCTTCACATTGTGCTAGGTCCTGGTCATCATAAATGCCCATCTTTTCCTTAAAATTGTTCATAGTTATCCAGATGATTCAGTGATGGATTTTTATTGAGGCAATTTATATTCTAATTTCTTGTACACTGTTCTAATATTAGCTACATAGTGGTTCTATTGTGGACATGTCATTTGTACTTTGAATCGTTTTATTTTGTCCCTTTCTTTTGTTGCTTTTCTTATATCTTTATTCAGCAGAGTTATCCTGAGTGGCACTGGTAAAGATAGCCAAATTCCTTTCCTGCCCCTTGATGGTCCTTGCACCATGTTTTAATATCACTGTGCTCAAAGCTGAATTTGCTTAGTCCTCATATTCCTCTGGCACACATCATGCCTTTTGAGAAATTGATTTCTACCCTCCAGACTGTGTGAATTAGGAAAAAAAAGAACCAAAGTTCAATTTCCATTATATAATTGCATATAATTCTATTTACTATTATAAGTGGAATTTATTTTTGCATGCAAATTCCTGTGTAGACAAGGGGAGGGAATTAATATTTATTAATCATTTCTTATATACTATGCACTAAAATGGGTGTTTTAAACTTATCATTAGTAGATTCTTAATCTACTAATTTGCACTAGCCACCTTTGCATAGCTTTGATGAGGGACAATTAACAATTAGAAGTTTTAAAAAGTGTGAGAATGCTTTCCTAAATTCTCTTCAAATCTGCAGACATGCTCTTTCAAAAACAACTTTTAATACATGTGTCTTAGTCACCTTGTGTTGCTATAACAAAATATCATAGACTGGGTGGCTTAAACAACAGACATTTATTTTTTAAAGTTTTTGAGCCTGGGCAGTGTAAGATCAAGGTGCCAAAAAATTCAGTTTTCTTTCTGGCTTGCAGACTGCTGCCATCTCACTATATACTCACCTCATGACATCTTTTTTGTGCTCATTTGAGGGGAGAGAGAGAGAGAATGAGAGTAAGCATGCTAGCTCTCAGGTATCTTCTTCTTATAAGGCAGCATCCTCATAACTTCATCTAACTTAATTACTTCCTAAAGGCCCTGCCTCCAAATACTATCACATTGGGAGTTAGGGCTTCAACATATGAATTTGAGGAGATAAAAACACTCAGTCCCTAACAACATGGAAATAAGTTAATAATATTAGAATGCTTGTTATCTATTAAAGACTTTCTGAGTATTTCAAATATAGTACCTCATTTCTCTAAAAATTTACCCTGAACTAATATGTCAAACCATAAAGAGTAATATATTTTAAACTCCACAAAACATGTCTAGTTTTCTAGTAGGCCTAGTTGTTTTAAGGGGAAATAATTAATGTTCAGAACCCACCCCTTTGTACATTCTTAAAAGGAACTAGTATTTACCAAGAACCTAATATTTGTTAAGGACTCCACTAAGCAATTCATATATATAATTTTATTTGTATGGGTACCCATATAAGCTAGTGCAGGAGAAGGAAATTTTCTCCTTTACCCTCTTAGTGTTTCCATCTGCATCTAAGGATTAAAGTAATATAGGGTTAACAGGAGAAAAGCATACACACTTAATTAGAATTTTACATGTACATGGAAGTCTTCATAAGAAAATGAAGTCCCAAAGAAATGGCCAGAGCAGAAAGCTTATATACCTTTTAGATAAAGAAATGATATATTTGTGAAGAAATGATAAGTCAAAGAAGATTAGGACAGGGACAGTAAATTGTGTACAAGTGACTAGTAGATATATGGAGGCGGCACTAGTGGATGATAAAGGTTATTTTAATAAGTTTGCTTGTACAGATCCATTTCAGCATTGATTCCCAGTCTCTAGTAATAAGAATATCCTTCTTTTCCTGGTACAGAGAAGACACTATTCTCATGGGAAATGTGGTGGCCTGTTTTGGGGTAAAAAAGAGGAGGTCAGCACATTTTTGGGTGGTATGTCCTGAACTCCTTCACTAGGATGAGGTTCGGAAAGCAGTATCATTCTAGGCAGAGAAAACAGTACGTTGGAAGACAAGACATGAATGAGATTGACATTTTTAATAAATATGAAGAAGAGATGATAGTGTTATTTCTATGTTCTTTTTCCCCCACCTTTTAACTGTAAATTCTTTATTACTTCTCAGTAGCATCCAGTACCAACCAGTCCTTTACTTCTTCTCTACCTTCTGGTATATATTCATAACAATGTAAAAGATAAAGGCCTCTTTACCATAATATAAAATGAAAATGTCACTTGACAGGCAGTCATCTTTAATCCTAGTACTACTCCCAGGCCACAGAAGAACTTTCCTGATCATTGAGAGAGCAAGATATTTTCTCACTGGGTTCCAAAGCTACCTTTTTTGTTGTTGTTTTTCCTCAAAACCAATTTCTTCATGAAAAGATAATGAAAACAAAAACAAAAGCAAAATATAAACCTTGTCTTGGTGGTTCCTTGGATCTGAATATAAAGTCCACACTGGAATGTAAGCTTTACAAGAGCAAATATTTTAGTTGTTTTTTCATCCTGCCAGTTACATGTGCGTGCACACACAAACACACTCACACACACACACACACCTTCCTTTGCCTAACTCGTATCCCAGAAGCAATTCAATCTCCTTGGTACAGTTGCATGCCACAAGATGATATTTCAGTAAAAAATGAACCACATAAACAACAGCACTTCTGTAAGAATATAATGGAAAAAATTCCAATCACCTAATGACATTGTAGCTGTCATCACATTGCAGCACAATGCATTACTATGTATTTGTGTTGATGCTGATGTAAACAAGCCTACTGTGCTGCCAGTCTTATTAAAGTATAGCACATACAATTATGTACAGTATGTAATACTCGATAATGATAATAAACAACTGTTATTGGTTTATGTATTTATTATACTATGCTTTTTTTTGTTATTTTAGAGTATACTCTTTCTACTCATGAAAAAAGAAGTTTGCTGTAAAACAGTATGTTGTGTTACACCTGCAGGAGCCAAGTCTCTTGAGTGCACCATTTTCTCTTGTGCTCAATTTAGTTTCATGTTGTTTTGTATAGTAACATGCTGTACAGGTTGATATCAGAGGAAGAATAGGCTATACCTTTTAGCTTAGGTGTGTAATGGTATATAACATCTAGGTTTGTGTAAGTGCACTCTATAATGTTCATACAATGATGTAATTGCCTAATGATGCATTTCTCGGAATGTATCCCCAACATTAAGTAGCACATGACAGTATAATCCTATTACATACCTTTCTCGCTACTTTCCTCATAAGCTTCAAGATAACAAGGGAAAGGAACAGTGAAGTCAACCAAGTAATTTATGTTATATAAGCCTGTAAGAACATTGACTTTCATATATAGTTTTCAGTTGGCGTCAAATCATGTCATTAGTCTTGTCTTGGTCATTGTATTGTGTAACAGATGATACTAGTGCCCCAAAATATTTCTAGTTCTCCTCTACTTTTAAGCATATCCCCCCCCCAAAGTTAGATATACAGATGTCATTTTTAGGGCCAGTGAACTACCATCAGAAAATTCAGTTCTGGGAAGAAGCATTTAAAAGTCAATGCATAACTCTCTATGCTCTTTCTTCCCAGATTCTAGAAAGCATGGAAATATGTGTTGATAAGGTGTCACAAGATTAAAGGAATCTGGCATACTGGGCCACTATATGAATGAAGCACAGTTTCCCTTAAAGACTCACGTGGATATGAAACCCTTTGAATGAAGGGGGAATATATTTTGTTGTGTTAAGCTGATAAAATTTCAGTGGTATTACTTCAGCATAACTTAGTTGATCCTGATTGATATAGAAATTGGATACAGAGAATAAAGGAAACCTTGCTATTTGCAAAAACATGGATGAACTTAGGCTAAGTAGAGTAATTGAGACACAGAATGACAAATAATGCATGATCTCACTCATATGTGGAATCAAAGTAGCTAAACTCACAGCATCAGAGAGTAGAATGTCAGTTGCCAGTGGCTGGGCAGGAGGGTAAAATAGGAAGATGTTGATCAAAGAGTATATTGTTTCAGTTATGCAGGATGAGTAAGTCTTTGAGATCTAATGTACAGCTGATGATTATAGGTAATAATAATGTACAGTATACTTGAAATTTTGAAAAGGGTATATCTTAAGTGTTCTAAGCAAAAAAAAATGGTAACCATGTGGAGGTGTTAGGTATGTTAACTAGCTTGACTGTAATGATTTTGCAATGTGTACATATATCAAAACATCAAGTTGTATACCTCAATATATTCAATTTTTATTTGTCAATTATATTTAACTAAAACTAAAAAAAAGAAATTGGACACATAAAATAAGATGTTGAAAAGCACATATTATTTGACATTTGCTCAATAGTATTACTTGGAAACAATTAGAGGCTGGAAAAATTGTAATATAGATTACAAAACAATACTTATCCTGTGATAAATGGCAAGGCAGATCACGTACCTAATTCTCATATCTCTAGAGAAGGATGTTTGAGAATTAAAGGAGTTACAAGAAAGAGTTGAGATCAAGAATATTTGGCCAATTTATAAATTGAGATAAAAAAGAATAAAGACATCAGAAATTCAGATCATTTTTCAGTCGAATAAATAAAAAAACAACTCTCAATTTAAAACTCTCAACTTCAAAAAAAAGAATATTGTAAAAATTCTTTTTTAAATTTATTTTTTAAATTACGGTAATTGGGGTAACATTGGTTAATACAATTATATAATTTTCAGGTGTACATTATCATTTGACATCTGTATATTCTATTGTGTGTTTACCACCCAAAGTCCAGTTTCTTTCAGCTACCGTATATTTGATGGACTATTCCTACTTCACCTTCTCCCTACCCCCCTTTATTTGACCCCCTTTATCTCATCTACCTCCCCCAACCTCTACTCTCTGGTAACCCCTAGTCTATAGTTCATGTCCATGAGTCTCTGTTTGTCCTGTTCGTTTGTTGCTTTTAGGTTTATATCCCACATATAAGTGA
>NW_006433133.1:1307381-1320644 GCF_000325575.1 Pteropus alecto | reverse complement strand
TTCCCTTGTTGATGATTTTTTTGCTGAGCAGAAGCTTTTTTGTTTGATATAGTCCCATTCATTTATTTTAGCTTTTACTTCCCTTGTTTTCAGGTCAAATTCATAAAATCCTCTTTAAGTCCAAGGTCCTTGAGTTTAGCTCCTATGTTTTCTTCTATGCATTTTATTGTTTCAGGTCTTATATTGAGGTCCTTAATCCATTTCGAGTTAATTTTGGTGTGTGGTGATAGACAACAGTCTAGTTTCATACTTCTGCAGGTGGCTTTCCAGTTTTCCCAGCACCATTTATTGAAGAGGCTTTCCTTTCTCCACTGTATGTTTTTACTTCTTTTTGTCGAAAATTATTTGCCCATATAAATATGAGTTTACATTTGGACTCTTGATACTGTTCCACTGGTCCGTGTGTCTGTTTACTGCCAATACCAATGTCGTTTGATTACTGTCGCTTTGTAGTATAATTTGAAGTGGGGCAGAGTGATGTCTCCAGCCTCATTTTTTTTTTCTCAGGATGGCTTTGGCAGTTTGGGGTCTTTTGTGCTTCCATGCAAATCTGATGATTTTTTGTTGTATTTCCTTAAAAATTGTGGATGGGATTTTGGTAAAGATTGCATTAAATCTGTATAATGCTTTAGGTAATATGGTCATTTTAACTATGTTGATTCTTCCAATCCAAGAACACAGAATATCTTTTCATTTCTTCGTATCTTCTTCTATTTCTTTTAATAGCATCTTGTAGTTTTCATTATATAGGTCCTTCACATGTTTCTTTAATTTATTTCTATGTATTTTATTCTTTTTGTTGCAATTGCAAACGGAATTATTTTTTTCACTTCTTTATCTGACACTTAATTATTAGAGAATAGGAACACTATGAATTTTTGAACGTTGATTTTGTATCCAGAGACTTTACTGTATTTGCTTATTGTTTCTAGGAGTGTTCTTGTGGAGTTTTAGGGTTTTCAAAAGAGAATCATGCCATCTACACATAGTGACAGTTTGACTTCTTCGTTTTCTATTTAGATGCCTTTTATATCTTTCTCTTGTCTAATTGCAGTTGCTAAGACCTCTAATGTTATATTGAATAACAGTGGTGATAGTAGAGAGCCTTGCTTTGTTCCTGATCTTAGAGGGAAAGTTTTTAGTTTTTCACCACTCAGTATAATGTTGGCTGAGGGTTTTTTGTATAAGGCCTTTATTATGTTAAGGTACTCTCCTTCTATACCGATTTAGTTAATTGTTTTGTTCCGAAATGGATGCCGTATCTCGTTGAAGGCCTTTTCTGCATCTATTGATATGATCATGTGATTCTTATTTTTTAATTTGTTTATGTAGTGTATCACATTAATTGATTTGCATATGTTGAGTCATTCCTGTGCCACTGGGATGAAGTCCACTTGATTATGATATATAATCTTTTTATTGTGTATTGTATTCAGTTTGCTAGTACCTTATTTAGGATTTTTGCATCTGTGTTCATGAGAGATATTGGTCTGTATTGTGTGTGTGTGTGTGTGTGTGTGTGTGTGTGTGTGTGTGTGTGTGTATCCTTATCAGATTTGGTATCAGAGTAATATTGGCCTCATAAAATGAGTTGGGAAGTATTCCTCTTTGAATTTTTAGGAAGAGTTTGAGGAGAATAGGTATTAAATCTTTGAATGTTTGTTTGATTCACTGGTGAAGACATCTGGTCCTGGACTTTTACTTCTTGGTAGATTTTTGATGATTGTTTCAATTTCCATACTGCTGATCGGTCTATTTAGATTTTCCAGTTGTTCTTGATGCAGTCTAGAAAAATTGTGTTTTTCTAAGAACTGGTCCATTTCTTCTAGGTTATTAAATTTGGTGTTATGTACTTTTTCATAGTATTCTTGTATGATTCTTTGTATTTCTGCAGTGTCTGTTGTAATTTCTCCTCTTTCATCCCTGATTGTGTTTATTTGTGTCTTTTTCTTTCTTCTTTAGTAAGTCTAGCCATGGGTTTGTCAATTTCATTAACCTTCTCAAGGAACCAACTCTTTTTTGCATTTTTTAAAAATTATTTTTATCAATTTAATTTATTTCTGTTCTGATATTGACAATTGCTTTTTTTCTGCTGACTTTAGTTTTTTAAGATGAAGCATTAGCTTGTTTATTTGGGCTCATTCTTGTTTTGGGAGGTAAACCTGTAATGATATGAACTTTACTCTTATGACAGCTTTTGCCATGTCTCAAAAAATTTGAGATGTTGTACTATCATTATCATTTGTTTCTATGTATCTCTTTATCTTTTCATTTTTTCTCTTACCCAGTTATTTTCAGTAGCATGTTGTTTAATCTCCATGTATCTGTGATTCTCTCTTCTTTCTTTTTACAGTTGATCTTTAGTTTCAGCGCATTATGATCAGAGAATATGGTTGGTATGATTTTGACCCTCATATTTGTTGAGGCTATCACTGTGTCCCAGTATGTGATCAATCCTTGAGAATGCTCCATATGCACTAGAGAAGAATGTATAAGCAGCTGTTTTGGGATGGAAGGTTCTGTAAATGTCAATTATGTCCAGTTGGTCTAATGTGTCATTTAAAGGTATTATTTCCTTATTGATTATCTGTTTGGATGATCTGTCCATATCCGACAGTGGGGTATTAGGTCCTCTACTACGATAGTATTTTGGTCTTTTTCTCCCTTCTGTTAGCAATAGCTTTACATATTCCGGGGCTCCCTTATTGGAAGCATAGATATTAATAAGTATTATGTCTTCTTTGTGTATGATTCTTTTTATGATTATGAAGTGTCTCTCAGTATCTTTCTTTCTTTCTTTCTTTTTATTTTGAAGTCTCTTTCATCTGATATTAGTACCACTACTCCCATTTTTCTCTGAATGCCATTTGCTTGAAATATCATTTTCCACCCTTTAACTTTGAGTCTATATTTGTCTTTGGACCTGATGTGTCTCCTGGAGGCAGCATATGGTTGGATATTGTTTTTTGTTTTTTGTTTTTTAACCATTCTGCAACTCTTTGCCTTTTTATTGGTGAGTTAAGTCCATTTACATTTAGTGTGATTATTGAAATATGATTTCTTATAGCCATTTTGCCTTTTGCTTTTTGGCACTTTGGAGTTTCCATTGCTTCCTTGTCCTTGTGTTTCTGTTTTCTTTATTTTGGTTAGGTTTTGTGGATTTTTCCTCTGGTTCTTCTTGTTTTATATTATATATTTCAGTTCTGAATCTTTGGTGTGTGATTACTATTGTGAATATGTAAAGGATAGTATATATGTATATATACAGTAGTCCAATTTCTTCTGCACATGCCTTATTCCATTCCAAATTTGGATCTTTGAATCCACCCCTTTTCAGTCATTGTTATATCAATTTGTCCCTATGTATGCTGAACATTCATTATTATCTTGCTATAGCAATTCTCCTCTTATTATTTAAGCTTATAATGCCCTGTTGTTAATAAGGGTTGCACTCCTTGGCTTCTATTTGCTTGATAGTCACTTTTCTCCTAATTATGTATTTATTTTTGTCATTTTGTTTTAGATGAGCTGACCCCTTCCAGTATTTCCTGTAGTGCAGGCCTAGTAGTGGAGAATTTCCTCAATTTTTGTATGTCTGAAAGATCTTAATTTCTCCTTCATATCTACAAGAGAGGTTAGCCGGATACATTATTCTAGGCTGGTAGTTCCTTTCACTTAATAGTTTAAATATTTGATTCTATTCCTTTCTGGCTTGTAAGGTTTGTGCTGAAAGTTCGATGATAATCTAATGAATCTCCTTTATAAGTTACCATTTTCTTCTTTCTGGCTGCCTTGAGAATTTTATCTTTGTCATTGATTTTTGACAACTTTAATACAATGTGTCTTGGTGAAGATCTTTTGGGGTTTTGATAATTGGGTGTTCTGTTGACTTCTTGAATTCCAAGCTCCAGCTCATTCTTTAGATTTCAGAAATTCTCATCCTCTATTTGTCTGAAAATGCTTTCTAGTCCCTGGTTCTTTTCCTCACCCTTTATTCTTATCTTTCCTCTCTTGATAATATCAGCTAGTTCTAGTATTTCTCTTTCACTATTTTTAATTGTTCAGTTTCTTTCTTCTTCCTTTTGATTTATTTTTAGATTTCTGTCTTTGATATCACTGATCTTTTCCTCCTTTTGGTTGACTCTATTTTCCAAGCTTGCTATTTCATTTTTCAACTCTTGCAGCATTTTTGTTTGTTTGTTTGTTTGTTTGTTTGTTTGTTTGTTTTATTTTCAGAGGTTCTATTCTGGTCTTTTTGAGGGTTTCAATCTCCTTGCTCTACTCATCTAGTTGTTTTTGCAATGCCTGAAATTGTTGCTATGATTTGCAAAATTGTTGTTATGACTTGTTTTGGAACTCACTGAGCTTTTTCAGAGGTACCATCCTGAAGTCTCTGTCATTTAATTTGCATATTTCTATGTTTGTAATCTTATTTTCTGGAGATTTTTCTCTTTCTTTCCGAGATGCCTTGCCACCTTGGTGTTCGTGGTGTTTAATAGACTATTTCTCCTCTTGGGCATTAATGAATTGTATTCTGCTGTTTTTTCCACAAAGATGGTTTATTATATAAAGGTGTCTCTTTTGCTTGTTGCAAAGAAGGCACTTTTCTTTTGGTTTCTAGTCGGTGGCATCTAATCCTCTTGGATCCCTGCTTTATATAAAGCCTTTATAAAAATGCCTTTTTAAAGTTTTCTTGTAGCTATTTAATCACACTCACTACCCTCAGTTTCAGTCCCTGTCAGGGTCAGTGACAGTCTCGGTAGTGTTTGCTCAGATTCCCCTGGAGCTCCACAGTGTTTGTTCTCATAGGGTATAGATGGAGGGGCCCTCTGTGTTAGGAGTTTGGGGCTGCAGCTTAGCCTCGGTTTTGCAACCGCAGTCGGTAAAAATCAACTGTTGTTTTTCTGCAGTCCCTTCCTGCTCTCTGCCTTCTGCTTTGGTGACTAGGCCCTGCTGCTGGCCAGCTGCGGGGAACTCATAGTTTTCCCAGGCAGGGCTATTTAAGGAACTCTCCTCTCCTTCTCTCCCCTGCCTCCTACAGGTAGCTCAGGTGGCTGTGAGAGGCACAATTTTTATTTCTCCCAGTACACCACACAACACCTGGGGTTCTGACCTGTAGTAACTTTTATGCACAGATTGCATGCTCAGACATGCTGATGTGCAGTTTGGGTGTTTTTTGTTGAGTTTTAGATGTTCAGCTTATTGTTGTTTCAAGGGGAGAGATCTGGGGACGTTTCTCCCATGTTTCTGCAAAATCTCGAGAAAACCTTTGAAGAATAACCATTCATTAGATGCTTTCTCCTAAGTAAATTTCCTCAAGATAAATGCATTATGAGTATGGTACCCAGTAAATCTCTTCAACTGTGTAAATGTCTCAGAAAAAGAACTGAAGGATGTGCTTTTTTCCTGTCTGAAACAAATCTCCAGTGTGTAAATTGTGCCTGGCATATATAGATACTTAATAAATATTTGTTGACTAAGTAAGTGAAATAATTAATTTGAGACTTGACTTTCTTCAACTGTGTCTATTTAGAATGCAAAAGGTAATACACTGTGATTGGAGGATGCCGCAATACCTTCTAGGTTAATCTATCTGTAGGTCATGATTTTATCTTATGCAAGTTTCCAGTTGTACAATATTGTTTGTCAAGTGCAATATAGTAAAAATCTTGTGAATTAAGATTTGTTGTAAAATCATTCATTCATTCATTCATTCAACATTTATCGTAAACCTATTATATGCCAGGTAAGCATTGTTCAAAGAGCTGGAGTATATAGTAGTGAACAAGATAAAATCCCTGCTTTCAAAGAGTTTATATTCTAGAGGTAGAGGAAAATAATAAAAAATAAACATATACTTGATTACAAATTATGCTGAGTGCTATGAGGAAAAGATATCTAGTGTTATGAGGAGAAAAATAAAAAGGACCATATTTAAACTGAAAGTCAGCAAGTAGTATTTAGAAAAGGTATTTTTGAGGAAGTGACTCTTTGCTGAGACCTTAAGAATGACCGGGACTCCGCAAGCTAAAGAACATTAGGAAAATATTCTATGCAGAAAGAACAATAATGTTTCACCAGTGAAATTAAAGTACCGCTGACTTATTGTAGTTTTTATTTTTAGTAGAGAGAAATTTAGGTTATTTCTAATAATATTGACTTTCATCATCATAAACCTTCTGGAGCAAGAAATAAATGGGTGAAATTATATTGAGGGGATCACAAAATGTGTGCAAATAACTGGATAATGTACAGTCAGTGTGCCTCAAGTTAAATGTCATTGCTGAGAACCAGTGGTATAAAAAAATGATTTTTAGAGTTTTGTGGTCTTTTTCATATTTGTTTTGTTGTATTCTAATACTCTAATAGGATTTTTTAATATATGGAAGATTTTTAATATTGAGCCTCTATTTTTTATGTATTTTTTTAGTATTTTAGACTTATTTTTACTTTAATATTTTAAATTTTGTGTTTTGAGATAACCATTATTTAAAAAATAATTTACCGTTACTTTAAATTCTTAATGCTTTAATGTTTTAGTTAGTATTTTTAACTTTTTCTGAGGTCTTTCAAGTTTTTATTAGTTGCTATATTCTAGACCTTGGAATGTCTCAGGTTTATTGCATTGTATAAACTGATATTCTTTTCTGATAATATTATGTTGAATCATTTAATAACACTTTACAACTTTAAGCATTTTAAAACAAAAGTTTTAGCCCTTTTAAATCTGTTACAATTGACTTCCATTGAGTATAGATACAGTTAAGATTCAGGAAAAAAAATCACACAAAAATCTATCAGAACAATCATTATCATCTAATCACAAACAATACAAAAATAATAGATATATTAGTACTATCATTCTTCATGAAAAAATAAAGAATTTACTGTCTTATTTTCAAATTAACTGGATATATTTAAACGTTGTATATTTTGATTCCAAGAACAAGAAAAACAACAACAAACAGACAAGACTCCATTTCAATTGCCAAGCCTTACCTACCATTCTTACACATTTAGTTCTAAATATTGAAGTGATTTTGACTAAACTCTTTCATTTCATACCTAAATTTTTAAAACAAAATGAAATGTTAAACTTAATTAATGATAAATAATTTCTTCTCAATTAATTGTGTAAACAGAGCATGCTTTTATCTGACTAAACTTGTTAAAGACAAAATGACTCATTAAAGAGATCAGTAGTGCTAAAGGTTCAGACACTTCTTTTATCTCTCTCAACAGCCAACCCTAAGTCCCCAGTAAGATATTCTGTCATTTTGAAGGCAGAAAACTTATTTTTCTAGAGTGTACATATAAGATGCATATGTTCAGGCTATGTGTCTATTTATCATCAAAGCATATAGCAAAAATTATGTTGTAATAGTAAGCCCAGGATGTATTTGGAAACTCAAGTGATAGACTCAGAAGTTCAGAGAAAAAATAAAAGTAATGTTTATTGAGTACCTACTGTGGAAGTTTAAAAATAACTGCAAAATTTTACACCACTCCCATTGAGATTTGGGCTTAATTTTTCCTCCCTTGAATATTGAGCTAGCTTTATCAATAGACCTTGGCAGAAGTAAAATTCTGGGAATTTTGAGATTAAGTCATAAAATGTATTACATCTTCCACCTAGGTTTCTAGGAATATTTACTCTTAAAGATCTGAGCCACCATGTTAAAAATATCTTTATCTGTGACTGCTTTACTGGAGAGATCATGTGAAGAAACTCTGGGACTATAAGAGAGATAGTCCCAGTACAATTCAGTCTTCTAGATGTCATTGCCAAGGCATCGGACAAGTGAGTAAATCTGTCTTGGATCCTAGGCCTGCTTAATGTCACTTAATTGACACCATAGGGAGCAAATGAATCACTCTGCCAAGAATTTCTTGAATTGCTAATACAAAAGAAATGAGCTTTAACAAAGAGTTATTCTTTCAGCCACCAAGTTTTTGGATATTTTGTGTCAGAAACTGGTCAGAGCCTGCTTTATAGCATTAGCAAGCTAACAAGCTGACAGAAAACCTGGATTAGAGACAAAGAGCTTTATTACTCACAGCAAGAGGAGTCATGAGAGCCTCATGCTGGTTTGTGTAGTATCCTCATACCACCCATGTCCCACTGGGGCAACCCAAAGGGCCCATGATGAATACCTATACATGCAGGGGGTTGTGTTACAAGAGTAACATTAAGCCTAGAAGATTCAAAACTCTCATAAAAAGCATTAAAAAATGTTCTTTGTTTGGAAGGAGATATTACTTCATCAGCCAATGTTTTTTTCTACAAACACAACCTCAAACTATGGTCCAGGTAAAGAGTGGTGAAGACCTTGAATTTTGGTATGATCAGTGAGAATGTGCGAAGATGCTCAGGGGCCATGCTGAACTGCTTCTCCAACAGAATGTTACACAACGACACACTTTATTTCCCATGGAACATTTATCACTGTATATGAAGAGCATAGCCTTTTCCCTAAGTATTGAGAAATAAAAATTAGTTGCTGTAACACTGTAAATTTTTACATCTTTAAAGAGACTTTTTCTTTTCTCTTTCTCCTTGATTCAAATTGGGTTTGGGCTCAATTGATTCTTTTCTTTCCTTACCCTTCTGCATACTGCATGACCATTCCTTTAATCATTAAGCCCTTAGATTAGCAACAAACAATCAAGAACAAAGCCTCAGGTCTGTTGACCACATAAATAGTTTTGGTCAAGCTAAAGATATTATCTTGCAGCTCCATACCCATAAAGGCAAAATGACTCTATCAGTATCCTCTTAAAACCAGACAGGATGATGCCATGACTGACATAAGGAACAGATGCAATGATCAACTGCTTCCTACCCTAGCCCCGACCAATCAGTAGAGCCCATGATCCCAACTCTCTCAGCTACTGATGAGTTTTCCCCTATATAGCTTATCTCCTAGAGGCTATTGGAAAGCCAGGTCTTTTAGCACTAGCTCATCTATGTCTCTGAGCTTGGCACCATTTCATTAAATAAATCTATACTTTCTTTGCTGCAAACTCTTGTCTGTGACTTTTTTGGCTTTGATGCATGCAGGCAAAATGAACCCCTTGAGTTTGATAACATTGATTTTGTTCAACGTCAAGAGGAAAATAAATATTCTATGATAGATTTGTCACCTCTTTGCAAACTTTCTGGTCTAAAGTAAAATCAAAACAATTTACACTTTCAGAGTGTCCTTCATTTTCAATTCCCCTTTCCTCTTGTTGACACTTAATTCTAAGGCAAATCTTTTTAATATGGTGTCTTAGTTTAATGATAGAATTAATGGAGTATGTAAATGCCCAGAGACTGGGTACAAAATGTTAAATATGTCCATGTATTCATTGCTTTCTCTGAAGAAATAATACGCAGCTTTTATCAGACTTTAAAAGAAATGTGTAACTTAAGCAGGGTTAAGAATACTGAAGATATGGGGGAATTAGCTATTTTTATTAGCCAACCTAGAGATTTATCTTTAAAGCCATAAAAACGCTTTACTTTTTATCATTGGCAAGTTAATCTCTCACAACTGATCATTCCTAAATGGATTGGTACTGTACTGTTTTTGAGAGAGACTTTGGTGCCTCTGAAAAATCCCTTCCTCACAGTTCAGTGTATGTTACATGGAAATTTTATTGGCAAAACTGAAGTAAGTATATTAGGACTGTGAGAAATCTATACTACACAAATAACATTAATACTTTTTCTGATGAGAATAAGTCAACACAAGCACATAAATTACCTGGTTTTAGATTTCTCAAATTATTATTCCTCTATTACCTATGCAATCTCCATGGAACTGGATAAAATAGGCCTTTGGAACATAAATCTTATTCATAAGAGGTTAAAGTTCTCAGAATACATCTGATACCTTTTTACATAATACCTAAATTAATAGTATTGAAGTTAGCAACATGACTAAAATCTCAGGTATCAGTATATATGGACCACAGCTTCTTTAGACAATCATCTATTGTAGGATACTTCAATTGCTTCAATGGCCTGGCCACTGTGAATAATGCTGCTATGAACATTGGTGTGCAAACATCTTTTCAGATATGGGTTTTCAAGTCTTTGGGGTAAATATCCAGTAGAGGGATTGCTGGATAATATGGTAGATCAATTCTTAATTTTTTGAGGAACCTCCATACTGTTTCCCATAGTGGCTGTACCAATTTGCAGTCTCACGAGCAGTGTATGAGGAATAAACAGTCACAAAGAATATGAAATTATATGTAACAGTTTAAAGAAAGTAATAGATACATATACAGATATAGCTAGAGATTTGTACACATCTATAAATAACTGAAATACTCTCATTATCTCCAAATACATGCAATTGGAGTCTGAAAGAAGAAAGTTTCAATGAGAAAAAAATATTTCAAAAAATAAGAAGTTATTAAGTCATAAGCAAAATAGAGGCATTATCTGCAAATGTCAGTCTCTCCACAGAAACACTGAAAGAGAAGCAGGTATTGTCAGAAGCAACTTTATCAGATCTCTGGAAAATAGTTGAAAGTTTATAACAACCAAGTAAACACTGAATCAAGAAAGAGGAATTAAAAAAGTGGTAAGAAAACTTTATGGTTTTTTTTACCTGTTTTGCCCCACACCCAACCTGGCTCAAACATATTCTTGAATATGACAGACTGCATTCCCTGTGAGGGACTGTAATCTCTTACTTAGAAGGAAGTAAAATTAATCATATTTCAGTATTATTGTTTGTATCTATTTTAACTTGGAGTGCTACCTTAAGTCTGAAACAAAGCACTTTCTCTCCTAACTTAGAACTCACTCAAGGCAATAAAGTGGCAGTTATTGTTTGAAAATATTGTAAAGAGAATGAAAAAATGACAGTGTCCTGAGGCAAAATGTTACAACTGAGACATATACTAGACTATTTAAAGCCTGGGGCAAAAACAACAACAACAACAAGAACAACAACAACAAAACAAAACATAAAACAAAAAACAAACAAACAAACAAAACCTGGGGTGAGAGTTTCTTTGGTAAAGTAAGATATTCAAAAGTGTGAGGAGTTTAGTGGTAAAGATGGTGGGCTAGGCAAAAGCCTCCTCTCTGGACTACATTAAAATGACAACCAAATTATAAAACAATCAACATGGAGAAACACCTGAAATCTAGCTGGTCATAACACACACGTCAGAGAATATAAAGAAAAAGCCACATCAAGACTGGTAAGATGGGTAGAGACACAAAGTGGGCTGGTGCTGCACCCACATATGGTGGTTGAGCACCAGGAGGAAAATCACGGCTGCAGAGGTCCCCCTGAATTAGCAAAGGATCTTAGCACCACACAAGGGTTCCCCAACCAGAGCATCAGTTCCGGGAAGAGGAGTTTGAGGAGTTCTCACAAAATCTGAATGTAAAATCCAGTGGGGATTCTGGCCATCTGGGTTATACAGAAGGAACCTAAAAACCCAGATATCCTCCTTAAATGGCTTATGCACAGACTCAATCACTCATAGACACTCTCCCTGGGCTCCAGTGGAGGGTCAGTAGGTCGAGATGCACAAGATCATACCCGCCTGCAGGGCAGTCTACAGGTGGGCATGATCTTGCCTGTGTTGAGGCCTCCCAATGCAAGACCAATTTTGGAGCTGCACTGGCCCAGTGATATTGGCTTACCTCATCTCACATCTCCCTGAGATCCTGCCACACTCAACCTACAAATTGCCCATGGTAAGTTCATTGCCCGAAAGCCAGCCCCATTCTGTGCTTTCCTTGGGCTGTAAATTTGACAGCAAACAAATTCACTCAGCTTTTGTGGGTGTGACCAGCCCTTGCATTCTAAGAGAGACTTTTAGTGGAGGGCCACCAACTCTACCCCAAGCTACAGTTTTTCTTGAACAGATTCCAGTGTCTGTGGGCCCAAAGCAAGAAGTGGCTGACCTTGCTGCAATCTGATACTTTTACAGGAAGCAACAAAGACAGCACTGGTACAAAAACTGACAGAGGGAAATCTGTTCACTATACACCAATGATTTCCTGGGTCCCCACACTACCCAACTCATGTGCTACCCAAAGGCTTTATCAGCTGCGGAGTCTTATGGGCAGCTGGAAGTTAGCCTCAGTCCTTGAATTGCACTGGTAATTTGCTAAGCCACCCCAGGCTTTGTACTGGGGTGTAACTGGACCTTGACTTACAGTGTTGTCTCTCCCATTTGCCTTTAGATCCAGCCTAGGCAGCAACCATTGTAGATCACTTTGCAGCTCATACCAGGTAACCCCAAGAATTCAAAGGCAATGACTGACCTTGGTCTACCTGAGAGCCCCTCCCAAAGGGCCACAGAACCAACACACCCAGAGTCTGGCACCGGACCACAAAAGAGCAACACTTGACTAGCCTCATAAGTGATACACCCAAAGAGTGGTCTCAACAGGTAAACAAGCCCGCTGGGGTACATCTTACTTTAAAGGAAGAAGAAATTTTTAAAAAAAAGAATTAAAAAAAGTGAAAAAGGCTTAAAAAACTCTGGGACACCTTTGAGCAAGCAAATATATGCATTATGAGGGTCTCAGAGGAGATGAAAGAGATAAAGAGACAGAAAGAATACTTGGGATTCGGCAGAAACATGACGGAGTCAGAGACATCTTTAGATCTCTCCCCTTGAAACAACAATAAGCTGAACATCTAAAACTCAACAAAAAACACCTAAACTGCACAACAGCATGTGTCGGTGTGGGATCTGCGCATAAGAGCTACTACAGGTCAGGACACCAGGTGTCAGGCAGTGGACTGGGAGTAATAAAGAAGCTGCCTCTCACAGCTGCCAGAGCTCCCTGTAGGAGGAAGGCAAGGGGTGAAGGTGCAGCAACTTTCATGAACAACCCTACTTGGAAGTGCCGGGACTTGTACGCAGCTGACCAGAGGACCCAGTCATCAGGGCAGAAAGCAGAGAAGCAGGGAGGGACTGCAGAGAAACAACAGCTGATTTTTACTGGCCTTGGTTGAAAAACCAAGGCTGAGCCGCATCCCCAACCCCAAACCTGGAAGGCCCCTCCCCCTATACCCTCTGAGACTGATCATTGTGGAGCCCCAGGGGAATCTGAGCAAATGCTGCCAAGACTGAAGCTACCTCTTGCAGCCTCTGGAGCTCCCTGTAGGAGGAGAAGGAGGGGAGAAGGAGTGCGAGTTCCTATGGAGAGTTCCCTGAAGAGCTCTGCCTTGGAAAGCCGTGAGCTGTGGCTGGCCGGCTGCAGTGCACAGTCATCAGGGCAAAAAGCAGAGAAGT
>NW_006433133.1:1297733-1305138 GCF_000325575.1 Pteropus alecto | reverse complement strand
AATACTCCACTGCCAGATATGGACAGATAATCCAAACAGAAAATCAATAAGGAAATAATATTCTAAATGACACATTAGACCTTCTGGACATAAATGACATTTACAAAGCCTTCCATCTCAAAGCTGCTTATACATTCTTCTCTAGTGCATGTGGAACATTCTCAAGGATCAACCACATACTGGAACACAGAGATAGCCTCAACAAATATAAGAGGGTTGATATAATACCAACTATATTCTCTGATCACAATGCTTTGAAACTAGAGATCAATTGCAAAAAGAAAGGGGGAAGAACCACAAATACATGGAAACAAAACAACATGATACTGAAGAATAACTGGTTCAGAGAAGAAATAAAAATGTAGATCAAGAGATACATAGAAATTCATGATAATTATAGCACATCGTATCAAAGCTTTTGGGATACAGCAAAAGAGGTCAAAAGACTAAAGTTCATATTATCACAAGCCTATCTCCAAAAATAAGAATGATCCCCAAATAACCTAACGCTTCATCAAAAAAAAAAAAAAAACTAGAAAAGGAAAAACATATGAGGCCTGAAGTCAGCAAAAGAAAGAAATAATCAAAATTAGAGCAGAAATCAATGAAATTGAAAACAAAACAAAACAAAACAAAAATAGAAAAAATAAATGCAACCAAGAGCTGGTTCTCTGAGAAAGTTAATAAAATTGACAAACCCCTGGCTAGACTCACTAAAGAAAAATAAGAAAGGACATAAATAAACAAAATCAGGGAGGAAAGAGAGGAAATTACGATTGATATTGGATAAAGTAGACTTCAAAATACAAAAGATAAAAAATGATACGGAAGACACTTCATAATGATAAAGGGAAGCATGCACCAAGAAGACATAACACTTATTAATATCTATACTCCCAATCAAGGAGCTTGAAAAGTTTAAAGTAATTACATTCAAAGAAGAAAAGAAAACGTCAAAATTAGAGCAGAAATAAATGAAATTGAAAACAAACAAACAAACAAAAAACAGTACAAACAATTATTACAACAAGGAGCTGGTTCTTTGAGAAGGTTAATAAAATTGACAAACCCCTGGCTAGATTCACTAAAGAAAAAAGAGAAAGGACATAAATAAACAAAATCAGGGAGGAAACAGAGGAAATTACGACTGACATCACAAAAATACAAAGGATCATACAAGAGTATTGTGAAAAAGAACATAACACCAGATTTAATAACCTAGAAGAAATGGACCAGTACTTAGAAAAATACAACCTTCCTAGACTGAATCAAGAACAACTGGAAAATCTAAATAGACCGATCAGCAGTATGGAACATGAAACAACCATCAAAAACTTACAAAATAGTAAAAGTCCAGGACCAGATGGCTTCACCAGTGAATTCTACCTAACATTCAAAGAAGAGTTAATACCTATTCTCCTCAAACTCTTCCAAAAAATGAAAGAGGAGGCAATACTTCCCAATACATTTTATGATGACAATATTACTCTGATACCAAAACCTGGTAAGGATACAAACAAAAAAGAAAACTACAGACCAATATCTCTCATGAACACAGATGCAAATATCCCAAATAAGATACTAGCTAACTGAATACAGCAACATAGTCAAAAGATTATACACCACGATCAAGTGGGCTTAATCCCAAGGGCACAAGGATAGTTCAACATACACAAATCGGTTAATGTGATACAGCACATAAACAAATTGAAATATAAGAATCATATGATCATATCAATAGATGCACAAAAAGCCTTCGACAAGATACAGCATCCATTTATGAAACACTTAACAAAATCGGTATAGAAGGAGAGTAACAACATAATCAAGGCCATATATGAAAAACCCTCAGCCAACATTATACTGCATAGTGAAAAACTAAAAACTTTCCCTCTAAGATCAGGAACAAGGCAAGGCTGTCCACTATCGCCACTCTTATTCATTATAACTTTGGAGGTCCTAGCAATTGCAGACAAGAAAAGATATAAAAGGTATCTGAATAGGAAATGAAAAAGTCGAACTGTCACTATTTGTGGATGACATGATTCTTTATATAGAAAACCCTAAAGACTCCATAAGAACACTACTAGAAACAATAAGCAAAAATAGTAAAATATTTGCAAACACAAAATCAACGTTCAAAAATCCATAACATTCCTATACTCTAATAATGAAGCATCAGAAAAAGAAGTGGAAAGAACAATTCATTTCGCAATTGTAACAAAAAGGATAAAATATCTAGGAATAAATTTAACAAAACATGTGAGGTATCTATATAATGAAAACTAGAAGACCCTATATAAATATAACCTATATTTATATTGACAAATAATTTTCGACCAAAAAAAAAATACATACAGTGGAGAAAGGAAAGCCTCTTCAATAAATGGCGCTGGGAAAACTGGAAAGCCACAGGCAAAAAAAAATGAAACTAAACTGTTGTCTATCACCATACACCAAAATTAACTCAAAATGGATTAAGGACCTGAATGTTAGATCTGAAACAATAAAATGCACCAAAGAAAACATAGAAATTAAATTCAAGGACCTTTGACTTAAAGAGGATTTTATGAATTTGACCTCAAAGGCAAGGGAAGTAAAAGCTAAAATAAACGAATGAGACTACATGAAACTAAGAAGCTTCTGTTCAGCAAAAGAAACCATTCAACATGGTAAAGAGACAACCATCCAAATGGGAAAATATATTTGCAAGCAACACCTCCGATAAGGGCCTAATATCCAAAATATACAAAGAACTCATACGACTCAACAACAACAACAAAACAACTGATCTAATAAAAAAATGGGCAGAGGACCTGAACAGACACTTCTCCCTAGAGGGCATACATATGGCCAATAGATATATGAAAAGATGCTCAACATTGCTAGCTATTAGGGAAATGTAAATCAAAACCACAGTGAGATACTATCTCACCCCTGTTAGAATGGCTATAATCAACAGGACAAGTAATAACAAATGTCAGAAATACAAAGAAAAAGGAACCCTCATACACCGCTGTTGAGACTGCAAATTGGTATAGCCACTATGGAAAACAGTATGGATGTTCCTCAAAAAACTAAGAATTGATCTGCCATATGATCCAGCAATCCCTCTACTGAGTATTTACCCCAAAGACTTGAAAACCCATATCCTAAAAGGTATTTGCACAGTGATGGTGGTCCATACATACAATGGAATAGTACTCAGCCATAAGAAGAGATGAAATACTGCCATTTGTGACAACATGGATGGACCTCAAAATAATCATGCTAAGCGAAATAAGCCCGACAGGAAAAGTTAAAAATCACATGATATCACTAATATGTTTGCTATAAACCTAAAAGCAACAAATGAGCAGGACAAACAGAGTCATGGACATGGAGTATAGAACAGTGGTTACCGGAAGACTATAGAGTAGTGGTTACTAGTGGGGCGGGGGTGGAGGGGGAAGGTAGATGGGGTAAAGGGAGTCAAATACAGTGGGGTAAGGGGAGGGTGAAGTGGCTAAGGGGATCAAATATATGGTAGTCGAAGGAAACTGGACTTTGGGTGTTGAACGCACAATAGAATATAGAAATTTCAAATGATAATATACACCTGAAAATTATATGATTGTATTAACCAATGTTACCCCAACAAATGTATTTTTAAAAAGTGAATATTTGAAGAAATAGTGGCCAAAATATTCCAAAATATGATGAAACACTTGCATCTATCTATCCAAGATAACCAAAACCCCAAGAAGAATAAACTAAAAGATATTCATACTGAGACACATTATAGTCAACATGTTGAAATTCAAAGTCAAAGAGAGAATTTTGAAAGCAGCAAGAATGAAACAACTTGTCACATACAATGGATTCTCAATGAGACGATCAGCTGATTTCTCATCAGAAACCATGGAAGGTAGAAGACATAGGTAGGGGGAAATGTCATCCAATTCTATATTCAGTAACTGTCCTTCCAAAATGAAGGAGTAATTAAGATATTTTTCAGATAAACAAAAACTGAAGGAGTTTATTACCAGTAGAAACACCTATAAACAATGATAAAGGGAATCTTTCACACTGAAATGATGAGACACTAGATAGTAATTTGTATTTGTATGGTGAAATAAAGATCTCTGGTAAAGGTATTTACATAAGTAAATATAAAGCCATTATTATTGTGGGTTTGTTTGTTTGTAACCTCGCTTTTATTGAATACATGATTTAAAAGACAAATGCATAAAAATATGTATAAATCTTTTTTTTATTTATCATGCCATACAAAATAAAGCTATTTGTATCAGCAACAACATAAAAAGGGGGTTATCTAAAACTAGATCTTTTGTATGTTATTGGAGGACATTTGGTATCAGTTCAAACTAGATGGTTATAAATTTACTATATTAATTGTAATTCCCATGACATCCACTAAGAAATTATCTAAACTGATATACACAAATGAGAAAGATATCAACAGATATCACTATAGAAAATCAACTAATCACAGAAAAAGCAGTAATAAAGCAAATGAGGGGAGAAAAATATAAGACATTTTGAAAATAAATAGTAAAATGAAAGTAATAAGTCCTTCCTTATCAGTAATTTTTAAAATTTTTATTAAATTTACTTGGATGACATTGGTTAATAAAATTATATGTTTCAAGTGTATGATTCTATAACATGTCATCTGCTTATTGCATTGTGCATTCACCACCCAAAAGTGTCCTATAGTAGATGATTGGATAAAGAAGCCATGGTACATATATACAATGGAATATTACTCAGCCATAAGAAGAAATTAAATACTGCCATTTGTGACAACATGGATGGACCTCAAGATAATCATGCTAAGCGAAATAAGCCAGACAGAAAACACTGTAAATCACATGATATCACTTATATGTGGAATCTAAACCTAAAAGCAACAAACAAACAGGGCAAATATACAGAGACTCATGGACATGAACAACAGACTAGTGTTTACCAGATGGTAGTGGGAAGAGGGGAGGGAAGAGGTAGTAAGAGATAAGAGGAGACATCTGAAAAATGCAAAGGAAAGGGCTTGCGGAAATGACCAACTCATCTGATTAAAGTCCATTCCTGACTGCCCTCTGCCCCCCTCCAGGACTCTCCAGCTCACATGTTTTCCCATACCTACCTCCCACACCTCAAGGACTCGCCATCTCATATCTGTTGATTCATAGCTTGCAATCCAACTAATGTTTTTCCTTACCTCTGTAGCTGTGTAGGAATAACAAGACTATAAAACTGCCTGTTATGTTACAGTCAGGGCTCATTCTTCAGATAGGAATCCACTGAGCCAGTGCTGTCATCAATAAGTGCTACTTTATGCTTATAGCCTTGGTGTCCCATCTCTCCATTCGAGAATCTTTTAACAGTGCTGATAATGCCAAGGTCGCTGGTTCTGCAAGGCAAACAAATGTAAATAGATATGACCAGTAGTCTGGAAACTCCTCCCCCCTTGCAGCCCCCCACCTGAAGCTCCTCTTCCCCATCCTGAGTCATGAAGCACACGTGAAACCTCAGACGAAGGAATTACATGACCCTTGCATGGACACCGCAAGGGTATATAAGCTGTAAGAAATTTAACCAAAGGGAGCTCGTGCTTTGAGTCTGTTGAAAGCCCCACGCTCTCCGCCGGCAATAAATTCTCCTTCCTCTAACAAAGTTGTTTGAGCGTCCAATTTCCTTCATCAGGTGTCACTTCCTGTAACAGTAGATGGGGTAAAAGGGGTCAAATATGTGGTGACAGAAAGAAATCTAACTGTGGGAGGTGAACACACAATGTAAACATATATATGCTTTACTGTTAAAATGTACAGCTGAAACTTACCGGATTTCGTTAACCAATGTCATCATAAAACAATAAATTAATTAATTAAAAATATTCTGTCACTATATAGTTGATCCCCTTTACCCTTTTCGACCTCTCTTCACCACCCCTTAGTAATTATTTTGAATTAAGTAGATTAAACTCTCCAATTGAAAGCCAGATATGAGCAGACTGCATGTGGGTCCCAGGCCTGGCTGGTCCCAGGTCTGGCTGTGATCCAAGCTCGTGGCTAAGAATAGGACCCTGGATTTAGAATGTTACATTAGCATAGCAGGGCGCCTATGCCTAAAATATGTGAACATTATTCAGCTTATTGTAGAACACACGCGTAGCCGAATGCCACTATTGTACTCTGATATATGTGGAGCCCATGAGGTCCCTTGGGGAGCAGAAGCGGAGAAGAAAAAGCAGGATCAGAAGAAGCATGTTCCCTGCAATAGAACTTCACTCCTCACAATAGAAGCACGCTCCCCATAATAAAGTTGGTGTCTGCCATTTCATTCTCATATCGGTCCCTTGTGCATTCTTCCAACTGGGCATCTCACCACCAAAACCTTCCCTTCTCGATCAGCTCAGCGCTGACACTGCATAAAAACACATGATCCAATTGCATGCTATCTGCAGGAGACTGTTTAGATCCAAAGATACAAATAAGTTGAAAAGGAAAGAATGAAAAAAGTTACTCCAAGCAAATTGCAATCAAAAGAGAGGGGTGTTTATACTAATATCAGGGGGAAAAAATATTTAAATTAAATATTGTTACAATAGACAAAAATTTACAGATTGAGGAAAGGGTCTATTTATCAAGAAGATACAACAATTATAAACATACATTTTTAAAAAAACAGGGTCACAAAATATATAAAACAATGTTTTCCGATTTGAAGGGTGTAACGCAAGAGCCCTAGGTCTGGAACTTATACCTGGGTTTGGATATTCTGAAAAAATCACCAGGAGGACTAGAAGGGTGAGGCATGCCATTTATTATTCATGAGGCAGGGAAGCTTCAGCAACCAGTCGGAGCTGAAGGAAGAAAATCTGCTGCTAACAAAATACAAGCAGAGTTTGTTATGCCCAGAAGCAGAAGGAGAGGGTATCTCATTGGGGGAGTAGCAGTCTTCTCAGATGGATGGGAGCAAGATGTGCTGCTTGGTTACAAGAGCAGATAACATCCATGGGAGCAGCAGAAAACATCCTTGGGAATAAGCACTGTTGATAGCTCTTTGTGTACTGTCTTCCTTGGCTGCCGGCTGGGCAGCTATCAGTCTTCTGAGTATATGGAGGGGCTATGTTCTGAGTTAACTCTACAAAGAGAGAAAAGGACCATTATAAAATAATTGTAGACTTCAATATTTCACTTGTAATAATAAATAGAGTATCTAGCCAGAAGACCGATAATGATACAGAGGACTGGAATAAAACTATAAACCAGTTGTTCTGCACTACCCAGAGGTAGGCCCATACAGCATTGTTCTTGGTTCCCACATAATTTAAAGGGAATCTTTCACAATGCCTGAAGCTCTTAATGTCCTGCAAATGAATGAGGAGGATATCCTCAAATTC